>NW_014580152.1:18333-19041 GCF_000485595.1 Priapulus caudatus | reverse complement strand
AGAGAGAGAGAGAGAGAGAGAGAGAGAGAGAGAGAGAGAGAGAGAGAGAGAGAGAGTCCAGGTCGCCACTACACACATGTCTTACAGCACTCACTCACTTTCTTCTGTTGTGTCAACCCTAACACTAACCCACGCACGGGAGAGTGGCAGGGAACCTGCGTCCCGTAGGGACGGTCCAGACCTTTGCTACACACTTACTGCCTCTTGCAATGTTAACCCTAACCCTAACCCTAACCCTAACCAACGCACGAAAGAGTAGCAGGGAACCTGCGTCCCGTAGAGACGGTCCAGACCTTCGCTACACACTTACTGCCTCTTGCAATATTAACACTAACCTTAACCCTAACCGTAACCCTAACACTAACCCTAACCCTAACCCTAACCCACGCGGTGTAGTGGCAGTGGATCTGTATGACGTTGATATTCTTTAAGTCTCTGCTTCACACATGCCAAGCAGGATATTTTCATCATGGAGTGAGGAGCGGAGAGGAGGATATATATATATAGCTTGTGATAACTCGTGATTCGCGTTTCGTGTTCGATATCATTAGAATCAGTCAGATATGTGGAGGCTGCGTCGCTGCTGCCTCCTGTGTGTGTGTGTGTGTGTGTGTGTGTGTGTGTGTGTGTGTGTGTGTGTGTGTGTGTGTGTGTGTGTGTGTGTGTGTGTGTGTGTGTGTGTGTGTGTGTGTCGTGTGTGTGTGTGTG
>NW_014580152.1:14830-17073 GCF_000485595.1 Priapulus caudatus | reverse complement strand
ATCACAATCTGTGTTTAATTCAACTGAGTTACATCAAAGTTTATATTTAATTTACTTGAGCTACGTCACAGTTTGTTGAATTTACCTGAGCTACGTCACAGTTTGTGTTTAATATACGCGAGCTATATCACAATCTGTGTTTAATTCAACTGAGTTACATCAAAGTTTATATTTAATTTACCTGAGCTACGTCACAGTTTGTTGAATTTACCTGAGCTACGTCACAGTTTGTGTTTAATATACGCGAGCTATATCACAATCTGTGTTTAATTCACCTGAGTTACATCAAAGTTTATATTTAATTTACCTGAGCTACGTCAAAGTTTATATTTAATTTACCTGAGCTACGTCACAGTTTACGTTTAATTTACCTGAGCTACGTCACAGTTTGTGTTTAATATACCTGAGCTACGTCACAGTTTGTGTTTACTATACGCGTGCTATACACAATAATCCACTACCCCTACCTATAACAGCTGTCGGCATTCTACTATATAAAGATAATACATAGACCTGCTATATTGTCACACCTTATACTTTAATGTCGCACGAGCGCAGATGCGTTTCTGCGCGACAGTATAATGGCGACCGATGGCTTGATATATTGTTTGCGGGGCCGCCGACGGCTTGGTCGGTCGTCGGATATATCTTTTCCACGCTTCGCTTGTCGAGTCCTTGGACATCATCTCTCATCGGCCAGACCCCTCAATTAGCTGTCAGGCACGCAGCCACATGCTGTCCGCCTCGTTTCCTCTCTCTCTCTNGTGTGTGTGTGTGTGTGTGTGTGTGTGTGTCGTGTGTGTGTCGTGTGTGTGTGTGTGTGTGTGTGTGTGTGTGTGTGTGTGTGTGTGTGTGTGTGTGTGTGTGTGTGTGTGTGTGTGTGTGTGTGTGTGTAAATGTGCCGCACGTGTTGTACACACGCTTTCTTGCAAAAACAGGATTTTTGCATAATTCTCGTTTTCGCATAACACTCGAGTGTATAGTCGCGTATACCCACTAGCATGCTCGCGTTCGCATATCTCCACATGATACCGGTTCTACACCCCCACCCCCGCAATAAATTTGAACACAAATAAATTAACTAATATTGAATACAATAGTTTTTAGGCGCAACGCGCCCACCTGTGCATCGCGACAAGATTTATGGACTAACTTATAACAAAGGCGGACGAAATGAGTTCTAGCTGGAAAACATAAAGGAATAAATTACGGTTGAAAACCGAAATATAGATGGCGCGCATTGATAATGGAGGGTTGGTGGTGGGGGGAGCGCGTGTTTCTCTGCTGGTGTTACGCGCATGCGTATTGTTCGCGCATCATGGCGCAGACGTTCTGGCGGCGCGGCTATGACGAGGTCATATATTCACGGCTTTGTTAACAATTAGACGTTACGACATATAGGTGTGCATGTGCGCGCGCGTGTGTGTGTGTGTGTGTGTGTGTGCGTGTGTGTGTGTGTGTGTGTGCGTGCGTGCGTGCGTGCGTGCGTGTGTGTGTGTGCTGTGTGCTGTGTGTGTGGTGTGTGCTGTGCTGTGTTGTTGTGCTGTGTGTGTGTGTGTGTGTGTGTCGTGTCGTGTCGTGTGTGTGTGTGTGTGTGTGTGTGTGTGTGTGTGTGTGTGTGTGTGTGCGTGTGTATGTGCGCGTGTATATGTATCCGCGTATGTTCGTGTGTGCTAGCGTACTTGCTGGTGTGTTTGTGTACGTGAGTGTGTGCTTGCATACGTGCATGTGTGCTTGCGTACGTGCGTGTGTGTTTGCGTACGTGAGTGAGTGGGTGAGTATGGGTGTGCGTGAGCGTGTGTGTTCCGTATAAATATATGGAAATGATGAAGCATGATTTATGTATGTTTCGTATCACATTCTTTACTGTCAGACTAACGCGCTTGGTGGTCTGATTTCATTCACCAGAGCTATATCACAATCCGTGTTCTATTCACTTGAGTTACATCAAAGTTTATGTTTAATTTACCTGAGCTACATCACAATCTGTGTTTAATTTATCTGAGCAACATCACAATCTGTGTTTAATTCACCTGAGTTACATCAAAGTTTATATTTAATTTACCTAAGCTACGTCACAGTTTGTTTAATTTACCTGAGCTACGTTACAGTTTGTGTTTAATATACGCGAGCTATATCACAATCTGTGTTTAATTCAACTGAGTTACATCAAAGTTTATATTTAATTTACCTGAGCTACGTCACAGTTTGTTGAATTTACCTGAGCTACGTCACAGTTTGTG
>NW_014580152.1:8352-12077 GCF_000485595.1 Priapulus caudatus | reverse complement strand
TCTCTCTCTCTCTCTCTCTCTCTCTCTCTCTCTCTCTCTCTCTCTCTCTCTCTCTCTCTCTCTCTCTCTCTCTCTCTCTCATTCACACGTTCTCTCCCCCTCTCTAACTCTCCCTCCCCCTCTAGGTACGTTAGATCTCCACTCCCCTCACTCATAACACAAGTGTTCCCCTGCGGAGGTGTTGTCATTACAAGAAAGTGTTGCTTCCTTCTCTATGCTATCATCACTAGCACTAGTCTTCATTCATCCTGCTCCCGTAAAACGACGGGGACACTCGTTTTACGAGCGGCCGCTCGGAGCGCTGCCGGCGGTCGACGCGACCCGCGTGACCGCGGACGGTGCTCACACGCACGTCCGCGCCCGTCCGCGCGCGTGTATGTAATAGCACTGTCGTTAACGACCACTCCACGATTTGTTCGCGATTTTTTTAATGGCGGTCGTTAAATTCGGACGGTGTCGTCTGTTGGCACGTCACGTGTTCGCATCACGTGTGCCGGTCACGTGCGGTGTTGCCGCCCGCGGGGCTGCGGCCCCCCTACGTGCGCCTGTTACGACATAGCTATTAAATAGCTATTGCTGTATCCGATCCATTAAATAATAGCTCAATCTCTCCACACCCTCTCACTTGCTCTCTCGCTCGCTTTCTCTCTCTCTCTCTCNATGACAAATAGTGTCATAGGAGAGCGTATATGCGTATGTCGTATTTGTCATAGATGCAAGCAGAACTTGTTGCCATCCGTCTGACCTGGCAGTGATATTGACCAATTGCTATTCAACCGCTATTATAAGTATGGGATATGGTAACTGCTCCATTCGTCTGAGCGAGTTAACCGCGCCTTAGATATTGTTGCCAGGTCGATATGCAGCTAGACCAGAATATATTCTGGTAGCGTATATATATATACGCTAACCTGTGCATTTTGCAACATATACTTCGTTACTAATCGCTGTCTTTAGAACGCGCTATCGAAACAAAGATTGGCTTGAGCTGACTGACAATCATGGAAGGCAGATTAAGTCGATTACAATCAATGAGAAGGATAACTACTAACGATTAATTACTAACGATTAATTACTAACGATTAATTACTAACGATTAATTACTAACGATTAGTTACTAACGATTAATTTCTAACAATTAATTACTAACAATTAATTACTTATAATTCCTACAAACCTTTATTATTTAATGTTAAGTTATTTTTGATAAAAAAAGTTAAATTATTACATGATTTTTCCTCGTAATATTAACGATCGTAAAACCCTAACCCGTATATATATAATATAAATATAATATAACGCTTCCGCTGTCAATTACTGCAAAATGTTATCAAATAATTTACATTAAACAAAAGTTGTTTAACTGAATTAAATTTTTTTTAAATCCGAAAGTGTACATTTAAATGATGATAAATAAGATCCCGTAAAATTAAAAAAAGAAGAAGAATTTAATCACCTTTCTGCCGGCGCGATTGTTGTGAAGGTTCATCAGTGACCTTGCATCGCCCTCTATCTCCCGCGCGTCGACGAACTTTCTCGTCAGCTTGACGCCATACTTGATGTCCGCACTGCAGCCACCCCACTTCCATCCCTCCATCGCGTAGTGGCCCTCCTTAGTCTTGTCGCAGCCGCAGTTAGTGAGGTTGCCTTGACTACACGCCTGCGTGATCGAGTAGGTGACGCCTGCAGAGCTGATGGCGTACGTGTACGCTGCCTCACGACTTCCTGTGAAGGTGCGAAGGGGGAAATTTATTATTATAGGTGTTATTTAATTTAAAATGTGGTAAATTAATTGCCATGGGTTTTATTTAATTTAAAATGTGGTAAATTAATTGTCATGGGTTTTATTTATTGTTATTAATTATTATGTTTATTTGTGAAGATTTCTGTGTAGTGTGTGTAGCTATTTTTTATTTTTTATATAATGTTATTTTTCTATAATTGTATATTTCTATTGTGTTTAGTTGTGGAGATTTCTGTACGTTAAAGGCTGCGCCTCGCGACTTCCTGTGAAGGTGGGGAGATAGAAAGGGAAAATTAATTATTATAGGTTTTATTTAATTTAAAATGTGCTTAATTAATTATCAAGGGTTTTATTTATTGTTATTAATTATTATGTTTATTTTGGCGAGACTTCTCTACGTTTATGCTGTCGCACGGCTACCTATGAAAATGGTAAGATAGAGGGGAAATTAATTATTATAGGTTTTATTTAATTTAAAATGTGCTTAATTAATTATCAAGGGTTTTATTTATTGTTATTAATTATTATGTTTATTTTGGCGAGACTTCTGTACGTTTATGCTGTCGCACGGCTACCTATGAAGGTGGTAAGATAGAGGGAGAAATTAATTATTATAGGTTTTATATCTACCTCTATGTGTACACGGGGAAAGATATAGATGGTGATCATAATTATTATTTATATGATTCCTTGTGGAGATGTCTGTTCCTGAGAAATCGCCTCGCGAAGAAATTGGGAGTACATATAGTTATTATAATGTTTCCTTGATGGAGTATAACAATCGTCATAACTACCTATATACGCGAGGGAAACATATAATAAAAGGGACAATAATATTAACAAATATTATTATCAACATTCTCTCGGTCTCCTGGTAGAGCATAAGGGGCAACTACCAATGTGCGAGAGGGAAAGATATAATAAAAGATAATTTTCTGTCGCCTGGGGAAGCATCAGGGGCGACTATACCTATATAAGGGTGGGAAGGAAAAGGTGGCAAATAGCTATTTAATCTATTATTATATGTATAATTAATTAATTATAGTTAGTATAATGTATCATTGTAGGGTAATGACTCCTGGTTAAGCACATGGTTCCTGCCTGTATATGGGGAAGATAAATACGGGAAAACAAGTAACCTAATTTCTATTTTATGAATTAAATAATTAATTATTACTATTATATATAGGTTGAGAAGTAGGAGGAACGCACGCGGGGAAGGAATGAGGCAGCGATTGTCCAAGAAATACAAATATGACAATATAATATAATATATATTATAATAATAACAGTATAATTGACAAATATGATGTAAACACCGGCAGACGGCGCTCCGATTGAAATACAGCCATAATAGTATGTGCCTATAAATAAATAAATAAATAAATAAATATTAATTAATTAAATAAATAAATATCTAATAAATAAATAAATAAATAAATAAATAAATAAATATCCAATAAGTAAATGTCTATCCAATCTAAATAATACAAAAATATTACGAGCACACTTTATAGATCATGTATGACTCATATGCCGCAAACTCTGTTCGCAACCATTTTGTTTTCCAACCCTGGATTAGAACCTTGATCAGTGTATCCAACCTTGACCAGTCTAACGAACATTGACCAGACTAATGCACTTTGGCCAGACTATTGGATTTTAACCAGACTGTCGGAGAACCACAGAGGAAATGAGCCGGTGTGAACCCTTTGCTGCGCGCCGGCATGTTGTTTATACAACAGGCGCGGTTGACATAGGAACGCCGATATCTACAGACGAGAAGCAATCAACACAGAAATTTATCTATCTATCACGCCTTTCTGACGAAATTAGCCGCGCGGTGATTGCATATGGCTACACATCCACGCGCACGCACGCGCAGACGCTCCCGCGAACACCTGCGCGATTTCTGTGTCGGCGCTCCCCCTCTCCCTCTTTCTCTTTCCCTTTCTCTCTTTCTCTCTCTCTCTCTCTCTCT
>NW_014580152.1:6108-7373 GCF_000485595.1 Priapulus caudatus | reverse complement strand
ACACTACACTACACACACACACACACACACACACACACACACACACACACACACACACACACACACACACACACACACACACACACACACACACACACACACACACACACACACACACACACACACACACACACACACACACACACACCGACACACAGCAGTCCGATCAAATAAAATCAGAGAGAGGATGGGGAAGTTTGTAATTTACTTACGCGCCAGCCAAACCCAACACGAGTACAAACACGTACTATATAGTCTGTCTAACATACCCCCTGTTCGCAAGGTCGGATGTAGCATATGTGTTATAAAGGGGTTCTAAATTTGGAAAACACATAATTAATAAAATACATGCATTTAAGTTAATCTCAATCTAATACATTTGTAATCGATTTACTGACAGATACTCATTATTGTATCAGGTTTACGCGTAGAATAAAATTAATATGTTAGAATTAACTATTCGAATTTAAGTAATTTAACTATGAGATAGTTCATGATATTACGGGGCCCCTAAAAGCGCGAGCCCCTAAAATCGCGAGCCCCTAAAACCGCGGGCCCCGTAACAAATGCTACTTTTGCTGCTATAGTTCTGTTCGCATATCACAAGCCGCAATGGCTCGGCTACTTCTAACGCCCGAAATGTCTCCGTCGTTACACTCGGTCCTATAACATGCGCTCCCACTATAGAGTGTTGCTATAGGTGGGGTATAGTATAGGGTGTTGCTATAGGTGGGGTATACTATAGGTGGGGTATACTATAGGTGGGGTATACTATAGAGTGTTGCTATAGGTGGGGTATACTATAGGTGGCTATAGGTGGGGTATACTATAGAGTGTTGCTATAGGTGGGGTATACTATAGGGTGTTGCTATAGGATGTTGCTATAGGTGGGGTATACTATAGGGTGTTGCTATATGTGGGATATACTATAGGGTGTTGCTATAGGTGGGGTATACTATAGGTGGGGTATACTATAGAGTGTTGCTATAGGTGGGGTATACTATAGGATGTTGCTATAGGTGGGGTATACTATAGGGTGTTGCTATAGGTGGAGTATACTATAGGGTGTTGCTATAGGGTGTTGCTATAGGTGGGGTATACTATAGGGTGTTGCTATAGGTGGGGTATACTATAGGGTGTTGCTATAGGTGGAGTATACTATAGGGTGTTGCTATAGGTGGGGTATACTATAGGGTGTTGCTATAGGTGGAGTATACTATAGGGTGTTGCTATAGGTGGGGTATACTATAGGGTGTTGCTATAGG
>NW_014580152.1:4015-5075 GCF_000485595.1 Priapulus caudatus | reverse complement strand
TGGGGTATACTATAGGATGTTGCTATAGGTGGGGTATACTATAGGATGTTGCTATAGGTGGGGTATACTATAAGGTGTTGCTATAGGTGGGGTATACTATAAGGTGTTGCTATATGTGGGGTATACTATAGGGTGTTGCTATAGGTGGGGTATACTATAGGATGTTGCTATAGGTGGGGTATACTATAAGGTGTTGCTATAGGTGGGGTATACTATAGGGTGTTGCTATAGGTGGGGTATACTATAGGATGTTGCTATAGGTGGGGTATACTATAGGGTGTTGCTATAGGTGGAGTATACTATAGGGTGTTGCTATAGGTGGAGTATACTATAGGGTGTTGCTATAGGTGGGGTATACTATAGGATGTTGCTATAGGTGGGGTATACTATAGGATGTTGCTATAGGTGGGGTATACTATAGGATGTTGCTATAGGTGGGGTATACTATAGGGTGTTGCTATAGGTGGAGTATACTATAGGGTGTTGCTAAGTGCTCTCAGTATGAGTGTGAGCGTAGAGAACATCAGCGCATCTGAGAGTAAGAAAGTATGAGCAGCATCAGCGGCATCAACATCAGCAACAGCGGCATCAACATCAGCAACAGCGGCATCAACAGCAGCATCAGCAGCATCAACAGCAGCAACAGCGGCATCAACAGCAGCATCAGCGGCATCAACATCAGCAACAGCGGCATCAACAGCAGCATCAGCAGCATCAGCAGCATCAACAGCAGCAACAGCGGCATCAACAGCAGCATCAGCGGCATCAACAGCAGCATCAGCGGCATCAACAGCAGCATCAGCGGCATCAACAGCAGCATCAGCGGCATCAACAGCCGCATCTGCTTGCGCACACCGCTCAACAATCGCCGACGACAACGATGACAAAGCATCACCCGCCATCTCTGCTACCTTGATTCTCCGGCCCAGCCCCATGTACACGTAACTGTGCGCCTGTCTCTCTCTCTCTCTCGCGCGCGCTCTCTCTCTCTCTCTCGGCTCTCTCTCTCTCGCGCGCTCTCTCTCTCTCTCTCTCTCTCTCGCGCTCTCTCTCTCTCTCA
>NW_014580152.1:0-2986 GCF_000485595.1 Priapulus caudatus | reverse complement strand
TCTCTCTCTCTATGAGTGTCTATTTATATATATATATTCGTACATACACACATACGCACACATACGCACACATACGCTCATGTCTATGTATGAGCGTATAATCCACTTTAGTTACTTTAGTCAGACGGCTTAGGCAGCTTTCGGGTAGCGATTAACCTCAGTATCACTGTCACTGCATAAAGCAGAGGCGCACGCGCACACGCTGTCACACTATCAACATGGCGGTACTTCATTGTTCTCGCATTAAGCGCGCGCGAGAGAAAGAAGGGGGAGGGGAGAGAGAGAAAGCGAGAGCGAGCGAGGGAGAGAGAGAGAGAGAGAGAGAGAGAGAGAAGAGAGAAGCGAGAGCGAGCGAAGGAGCGATAGAAAGAGAGAGAGGAGGGAGGGGAGAGTGAGCGAGAGAGCTNTTCTCTCTCTCGTCTCTCTCTCTCTCTCTTCTTCTCTCTCTCTCTCTCTCTCTCTCTCTCTCTCTCTCTCTCTACTCTAATGATATATAGAGTGCGATGTTGGTGCGTTAAGCTTGAAGTGTTTGTCGTTTGGAGTTTACATTGTTACTCAGAGCGAACATTCTACAGTCACGTTAAATAAATTAATCCAAGTATTATATTACAAATTATTTTTCGAGTATTGTTGTTTTATTAGGCTCTGTTGAATTATCACAGTACCTACATGTATTATATAACATGCTATCATATTACCCCGCACTATACGTTAAAACTTCGAATTCGCAGTAGAATATTATATCATATTACATTATCAAGTTACATTATTATCGTGATAATGTATATAATATATATATATATATATAAATACATAAGTAAAATCACACACGAACACCCATGAAGATAAAAAACAAATTTAAATAATAGGTAGAGGGGGTTCAAGTTTTAACACGCAAGCTTTCGAGACGTACATCTCTTATATTACGTCCGTCCCTGTCCGTCCATAACCGTCCATCCCGTTTGTCCGTCGTCATTGCGTTCGTCGCGTCCGTCCGTCCGTCGCATCCGTCGCCCGTCCGTCCGTCCGTCCATTATCCGTCGTCGTTCCATCCCGTCCGTCTGTCCGTCCGTTCGTCCGTCAACCGCGTCCGTCCGTCCGTTCCGTCCGTCCTCCGTCCCGTCGTCCTCGTCCGTGACCGTCGTTTCCGTTTCCGTTCTCTGTTTCCGTTTCGTTCGCCGTCCGCCGTCCATCCGCTTGTCCGTACGTCTATTGCGTTCGTCCAGTCCGCCGTCCGTCGTCCGTCCACTCCGTCCATCAGTCCGTCCGTCCGTCCGTCCGATCTGTCCGTCCATCGTCCACCGCCGTCCGACCGTTCCGTCGTCCGTCCGCAGCGTCCGCGCCGCGTCTGTGCCGTCCGCCCCGTCCGTCAGTCCGTCGTCCGTCCGTCCCGTCTCATCGCCGTTCGTCCGTCCGTCCGTCCGTCCGTCCAGTCCGTCCATTGCGTTCCGTTCCCGTCCGTCGTACCGCCCCGTATGTAGCGTCCGTCCGTCCGTCGCTCCGCACCCGTCTGTCCGTCGTCCGTCCCGTCCGTCCATATCCGTCCGTCCGTCCATGCCGTCCGTCCGTCCGTCCGCAGCCGTCATGTCGTCCGCCGTCCGTCAGTCGATCGCTTGAAGCTACGGTAAGCGGTTCCGTCACGCGACTGGTAAGCTAACAAACGTCGTTTGTAAGCACGTGTTTGTACACGTAGCGCCGACACGGGCACCAGTTGCCTACACATACACACACGCGCGTGCAAGACACACACACGCACACACACACAACACACTCGTGCAGCCACACGACACACATGCCCACACGACAACACAGCACACACCACCACACACACACACACACATGGCACGCAGCACACACACCACGCGCAGCACGCCACCACAAGTGCACACACACATACACAGACACGCCACACACACACCAACAACACACAAGCACGACAACACACACATGGCACGCAGCACACACACTACGCATGCGCACGGCACACGGAAGTACACATACTCCACACGGCATGTACGAGCGCGCGCTATAACATACTCAACGCGCGCGTCGTGCGCGTACGGACGCCCACACCAACACACAATGTTTCTGGCGCGACATTAAAAGAGGAAGTGCGTCTCGAAAGCTTTGCTATTTAAAACGGAAGACAATTATGGAAATATTTAAAATAATAATAACATAATAATAATAAAATAATAATGAATAATAAATAAAAGATATTAATTATTAAGATTAGTGTCAGTATTGATTATTTTATTAGTTATTATTTATTATTATTCATCATCATCATCATCATCAAAACAACAACAATAATAGAAATAATATTTCATATTGTATCTTTTTACGGTTCTTCAAAGTGGGCCAGGAAACCCATGTTAGCTAATGATACATCAATCCGCGATCACAGGAAAAGCGTTTTTGCAATGGAATATTTTATTGCATATTAATATATTCGAATAATTATTAGGAGACACTAATTAAAAGAAGCCAAACTACGACGTGTGTCGCCAGTCTATCTCGTCACGGCGCGAATAATTCGTCTGCTTCGTTGCACGCCACCTATCCGCAAATTTCGCAATTCATCGTATTTGCGTTAATTGCGTCACGTGACCGCGTCAACGAACGAATGCATTACTAATTAAAAAGGAACGCTTGAAAGAAAAAAAACGCTTCGATAAATAAGAAAACACACGATTAATAAATAAACAGCGAAGAAAAACGACTAAATAATTTATCGCAAGGGAAGAAATCGAACGTGGAGAAAATTTCGTGTAAATATTGCCGCGCCATTTTAAATTACGATTAAGGCTGCGCCGCCATTTTAAATTTATTGCCTTTGCTTCGCCCTTTTATATTTACATTTCACGTTCGATTGCGAGCGACACTTCGCAACGTAGCGATAAATGATCATCGTGGGCAAAGTTTTAATATCATGAAATATTATATATATATATATATATATATATATAATATCTTGAGAAGTCGT
>NW_014580151.1:37163-38062 GCF_000485595.1 Priapulus caudatus | reverse complement strand
TTAGAGGTGGTTAGAGGTGGTCAGAGGTGGTTAGAGGTGGTTAGAGGTGGTCAGAGGTGATTAGAGGTGGTTACAGGTGGCTAGAGGTGGTTAGAGGTGGTTAGAGGTGATTAGAGGTGGTTAGAGGTAGTTAGAGGTGGTTAGAGGTGATTAGAGGTGGTTAGAGGTGATTAGAGGTGATTAGAGGTGGTTAGAGGTGGTTAGAGGTGGTTAGAGGTGATTAGACCTGGTTAGAGGTGGTTAGAGGTGATTAGAGGTGATTTCACCTCTAATCACCTTTAATCACCTCTAACCACCTCCAACCACCTCTAATCACCTCTAACCACCTCTAACCACCCACCTCTAACCACCTCTAACCACCTCTAACCACCTCTAATCACCTCTAAATTAGAGGTGGTTAGAGGTGGTTAGAGGTGATTAGAGGTGGTTAGAGGTGATTAGAGGTGGTCAGAGGTGATTAGAGGTGGTTAGAGGTGATTAGAGGTGGTTAGAGGTGATTAGAGGTGGTTAGAGGTGATTAGAGGTAACGACGGCACCGTGGCTACATGGAGACGGCCGCGGGTTACATCAGACGGCCCCGTGGCTACACTTATTCGGCCCCGTGACTACATGGAGACGGCCGCGGGTTACATCAGACGGCCCCGTGGCTACACTCGTACGGCCCCGTGGCTACATGGAGACGGCCGCGGGTTACATCAGACGGCCCCGTAGCTACACTCATACAGCCCCGTGGCTACATGGAGACGGTCGCGGGTTACATCATACGGCCCCGTGGCTACACTCATACGGCCCCGTGGCTACATGGAGACGGCCGCGGGTTACATCAGACGGCCCCGTGGCTACACTCATACGGCACCGTGGCTACATGGAGACGGCCGCGGGTTACATCAGACGGCCCC
>NW_014580151.1:32774-33163 GCF_000485595.1 Priapulus caudatus | reverse complement strand
GTGATTAGAGGTGGTTAGAGGTGATTAGAGGTGATTAGAGGTGGTTAGAGGTGGTTAGAGGTGATTAGAGGTGATTAGAGGTGGTTAGAGGTGGTTAGAGGTGGTTAGAGGTGGTTAGAGGTGGTTAGAGGTGATTAGAGGTGGTTAGAGGTGATTAGAGGTGATTAGAGGTGGTTAGAGGTGGTTAGAGGTGGTTAGAGGTGATTAGAGGTGGTTAGAGGTGGTTAGAGGTGATTAGAGGTGATTAGAGGTGATTAGAGGTGATTAGAGGTGGTTAGAGGTGGTTAGAGGTGGTCAGAGGTGATTAGAGGTGGTTAGAGGTGGTTAGAGGTGGTTAGAGGTGGTTAGAGGTGATTAGAGGTGGTTAGAGGTGATTAGAGGTGGTTAGA
>NW_014580151.1:28463-29662 GCF_000485595.1 Priapulus caudatus | reverse complement strand
TTAGAGGTGATTAGAGGTGGTTAGAGGTGGTTAGAGGTGATTAAAGGTGATTAGAGGTGATTAGAGGTGAGGTGATTAGAGGTGATTAGAGGTGATTAGAGGTGGTTAGAGGTGGTTAGAGGTGGTTAGAGGTGATTAGAGGTGATTAGAGGTGATTAGAGGTGATTAGAGGTGGTCAAAGGTGGTTAGAGGTGGTTAGAGGTGATTAGAGGTGGTTAGAGGTGATTAGAGGTGATTAGAGGTGGTTAGAGGTGATTAGAGGTGGTTAGAGGTGATTAGAGGTGTTTAGAGGTGGTTAGAGGTGGTTAGAGGTGATTAGAGGTGATTAGAGGTGATTAGAGGTGATTAGAGGTGGTTAGAGGTGGTCAGAGGTGATTAGAGGTGGTTACAGGTGGCTAGAGGTGGTTAGAGGTGGTTAGAGGTGATTAGAGGTGATTAGAGGTGGTTAGGGGTGGTTAGAGGTGATTAGAGGTGGTTAGAGGTGGTTAGAGGTGGTTAGAGGTGATTAGAGGTGGTTAGAGGTGATTAGAGGTGATTAGAGGTGGTCAGAGGTGATTAGAGGTGGTTAGAGGTGGTTAGATGTGGTTAGAGGTGGTTAGAGGTGATTAGAAGTGGTTAGAGGGGATTAGAGGTGATTAGAGGTGATTAGAGGTGGTTAGAAGTGGTTAGAGGTGATTAGAGGTGATTAGAGGTGATTAGAGGTGGTTAGACGTGGTTAGAGGTGATTTTGAGGTGGTTAGAGGTGATTAGAGGTGATTAGAGGTGGTTAGAGGTGGTTAGAGGTGATTAGAGGTGATTAGAGGTGGTTAGAGGTGGTTAGAGGTGATTAGAGGTGGTTAGAGGTGATTAGAGGTGATTAGAGGTGGTTAGAGGTGATTAGAGGTGGTTAGAGGTGATTAGAGGTGGTTAGAGGTGGTTAGAGGTGATTAGAGGTGATTAGAGGTGATTAGAGGTGGTTAGAGGTGATTAGAGGTGGTTAGAGGTGGTTAGAGGTGATTAGAGGTGATTAGAGGTGGTTAGAGGTGGTTAGAGGTGATTAGAGGTGGTTAGAGGTGATTAGAGGTGGTTAGAGGTGGTTAGAGGTGATTAGAGGTGGTTAGAGGTGATTAGAGGTGATAAGAGGTGGTTAGAGGTGATTAGAGGTGGTTAGAGGTGATTAGAGGTGGTTAGAGGTGGTTAGAGGTGATTAGAGATGGTTA
>NW_014580151.1:26920-27725 GCF_000485595.1 Priapulus caudatus | reverse complement strand
AGAGGTGGTTAGAGGTGATTAGAGGTGGTTAGAGGTGGTTAGAGGTGGTTAGAGGTGGTTAGAGGTGGTCAGAGGTGGTTAGAGGTGGTCAGAGGTGGTTAGAGGTGGTCAGAGGTCGTTAGAGGTGGTCAGAGGTGATTAGAGGTGGCTAGAGGTGGTTAGAGGTGATTAGAGGTGGTTAGAGGTGGTTAGAGGGGATTAGAGGTGGTTAGAGGTGGTTAGAGGTGATTAGAGGTGATTAGAGGTGGTCAGAGGTGATTAGAGGTGATTAGAGGTGATTAGAGGTGGTTAGAGGTAGTTAGAGGTGATTAGAGGTGGTTAGAGGTGATTAGAGGTGGTTAGAGGTGGTTAGAGGTGATTAGAGGTGATTAGAGGTGATTAGAGGTGGTTAGAGGTGGTTAGAGGTGATTAGAGGTGATTAGAGGTGGTTAGAGGTGGTTAGAGGTGGTTAGAGGTGATTAGAGGTGCCAGAGGTGGTTAGAAGTGGTTAGAGGTGATTAGAGGTGATTAGAGGTGATTAGAGGTGGTTAGAGGTGGCTAGAGGTGGTTAGAGGTGATTAGAGGTGGTTAGAGGTGGTTAGAGGTGGTTAGAGGTGGTTAGAGGTGATTAGAGGTGATTAGAGGTGGTTAGAGGTGATTAGAGGTGATTAGAGGTGATTAGAGGTGGTTAGAGGTGGTTAGAGGTGATTAGAGGTGATTAGAGGTGGTTAGAGGTGGTTAGAGGTGGTTAGAGGTGATTAGAGGTGGTTAGAGGTGGTTAGAGGTGATTAGAGGTGATTAGAGGTGGTTAGAGGCGGTTAAAGGT
>NW_014580151.1:23285-24412 GCF_000485595.1 Priapulus caudatus | reverse complement strand
AGAGGTGATTAGAGGTGGTCAGAGGTGGTTAGAGGTGGTTAGAGGTGGTTAGAGGTGATTAGAGGTGGTTAGAGGTGGTTAGAGGTGGTCAGAGGTAGTCAGAGGTAGTCAGAGGTAGTCAGAGGTGATTAGAGGTGGTTAGAGGTGATTAGAGGTGGTTAGAGGTGATTAGAGGTGGTTAGAGGTGGTTAGAGGTGGTTAGAGGTGATTAGAGGTGGTTAGAGGTGGTTAGAGGTGATTAGAGGTGGTTAGAAGTGGCTAGAGGTGGTTAGAGGTGATTAGAGGTGGTTAGAGGTGATTAGAGGTGGTTAGAGGTGATTAGAGGTGATTAGAGGTGGTTAGAGATGGTTAGAGGTGGTTAGAGGTGGTTAGAGGTATTAGAGGTGGTTAGAGGTGATTAGAGGTGGTTAGAGGTGATTAGAGGTGGTTAGAGGTGGTTAGAGGTGATTAGAGGTGGTTAGAGGTGATTAGAGGTGGTTAGAGGTGATTAGAGGTGGTTAGAAGTGGTTAGAAGTGGTTAGAGGTGATTAGAGGTGGTTAGAGGTGGCTAGAAGTGGTTAGAGGGGGTTAGAGGTGGTTAGAGGTGGTTAGAGGTGGTTAGAGGTGGTTAGAGGTGGTTAGAGGTGGTTAGAGGTGATTAGAGGTGGTTAGAGGTGGTTAGAGGTGGTTAGAGGTGGTTAGAGGTGGTTAGAGGTGGTTAGAGGTGGTTAGAGGTGGTTAGAGGTGGTTAGAGGTGATTAGAGGTGATTAGAGGTGGTTAGAGGTGATTAGAGGTGGTTAGAGGTGGTTAGAGGTGATTAGAGGTGGTTAGAGGTGGTTAGAGGTG
The DNA here is from genome assembly GCF_000485595.1 of Priapulus caudatus. Taxonomy (NCBI): domain Eukaryota; kingdom Metazoa; phylum Priapulida; class Priapulimorpha; order Priapulimorphida; family Priapulidae; genus Priapulus; species Priapulus caudatus. The sequence goes on along the minus strand of NW_014580151.1, from coordinate 23,586 downwards.
ATTAGAGGTGGTTAGAGGTGGTTAGAGGTGATTAGAGGTGGTTAGAGGTGATTAGAGGTGGTTAGAGGTGATTAGAGGTGATTAGAGGTGATTAGAGGTGGTTAGAGGTGGTCAGAGGTGATTAGAGGTGGTTAGACGTGATTAGAGGTGGTTAGATGTGATTAGAGGTGGTTAGAGGTGGTCAGAGGTGATTAGATGTGGTTAGAGGTGATTAGAGGTGGTTAGATGTGAGCTCGCACGTACGGTAGTTGAGACTGAATACTAATCATTGTTTTCAAAGGCTAAGTAATCTTTTATGATA
>NW_014580151.1:17464-19072 GCF_000485595.1 Priapulus caudatus | reverse complement strand
TTAGAGGTGGTTAGAGGTGATTAGAGGTGATTAGAAGTGGTTAGAGGTGGTCAGAGGTGGTTAGAGGTGGTCAGAGGTCGTTAGAGGTGGTCAGAGGTCGTTAGAGGTGGTCAGAGGTGATTAGATGTGGTTAGAGGTGAATAAAGGTGATTAGAGGTGATTAGAGTTGAGGTGATTAGAGGTGATTAGAGGTGATTAGAGGTGGTTAGAGGTGGTTAGAGGTGGTTAGAGGTGGGTAGAGGTGGTTAGAGGTGATTAAAGGTGATTAGAGGTGATTAGAGGTGGTTAGAGGTGATTAGAGGTGGTTAAAGGTGGTTAGAGGTGGTTAGAGGTGATTAGAGGTGGTTAGAGGTGATTAGAGGTGATTAGAGGTGGTCAGAGGTGGTTAGAGGTGGTTAGAGGTGATTAGAGGTGGTTAGAGGTGATTAGAGGTGGTTAGAGGTGGTTAGAGGTGGCTAGAGGTGGTTAGAGGTGGTTAGAGGTGGTTAGAGGTGGTTAGAGGTGGTTAAAGGTGGTTAGAGGTGGTTATAGGTACCTCTAACCACCTCTAATCACCTCTAATCACCTCTAACCACTTCTAACCACCTCTAACCACCTCTAATCACCTCTAACCACCACCTCTAATCACCTCTAACCACCTCTAATCACCTCTAACCACCTCTAACCTCTAACCACCTCTAACCACTTCTAACCACCTCTGACCACCTCTAACCACCTCTAACCACTTCTAACCACCTCTAACTACCTCTGCTAACCACCTCTAACCACCTCTAACCACTTCTAACCACCCCACCTCTGACCACCTCTGACCACCTCTAACCACCTCTAACCACCTCTAACCACCTCTGACTACCTCTGACCACCTCTGACCACCTCTAACCACCTCTAATCACCTCTAACCACCTCTAACCACCTCTAACCACCTCTGACTACCTCTGACTACCTCTGACCACCTCTAATCCCACCTCTAACCACCTCTAATCACCTCTGACCACCTCTAACGACCTCTGACCACCTCTAACCACCTCTGACCACCTCTAACCACCTCTGACCACCTCTAACCACCTCTAACCACCTCTAATCACCCCACCTCTAATCACCTCTAATTTAGAGGTGGTTAGAGGGGATTAGAGGTGATTAGAGGTGGTTAGAGGTGATTAGAGGTGATTAGAAGTGGTTAGAGGTGGTCAGAGGTGGTTAGAGGTGGTCAGAGGTGGTTAGAGGTGGTCAGAGGTCGTTAGAGGTGGTCAGAGGTGATTAGAGGTGGTTAGACGTGGTTNTAGAGGTGGTTAGAGGTGGCTAGAGGTGGTTAGAGGTGATTAGAGGTGGTTAGAGGTGATTAGAGGTCGTTAGAGGTGGTCAGAGGTGATTAGAGTTGGTTAGAGGTGGTTAGAGGTGATTAGAGGTGGTTAGAGGTGGCTAATCACCTCTAACCACCTCTAATCACCTCTAACCACCTCTAACCACCTCTAAGGTTAGAGGTGATTAGAGGTGGTTAGAGGTGATTAGAGGTGATTAGAGGTGGTTAGAAGTGGTTAGAGGTGATTAGAGGTGGTTAGAGGTGGTTAGAGGTGATTGGAGGTGATTAGAGGTGGTTAGAGGTGATTA
>NW_014580151.1:12666-13013 GCF_000485595.1 Priapulus caudatus | reverse complement strand
CGGATTAGAGGTGGTTAGAGGTGATTAGAGGTGGTTAGAGGTGATTAGAGGTGGTTAGAGGTGGTTAGAGGTGGTTAGAGGTGGTTAGAGGTGGTTAGAGGTGATTAGACCTGGTTAGAGGTGATTAGAGGTGGTTAGAGGTGATTAGAGGTGGTTAGAGGTGGTTAGAGGTGGTTAGAGGTGGTTAGAGGTGATTAGAGGTGGTTAGAGGTGGTTAGAGGTGGTTAGAGGTGGTTAGAGGTGGTCAGAGATGAGTAGAGGTGGTCAGAGGTGGTTACAGGTGGTTAGAGGTGGTCAGAGGTGGTTAGAGGTGGTTAGAGGTGGTTAGAGGTGGTTAGAGGTGGTCA
>NW_014580151.1:7673-8074 GCF_000485595.1 Priapulus caudatus | reverse complement strand
AGAGGTGGTTAGAGGTGATTAGAGGTGGTTAGAGGTGGTTAGAGGTGGTTAGAGGTGGTTAGAGGTGATTAGAGGTGGTTAGAGGTGGTTAGAGGTGGTTAGAGGTGGTTAGAGGTGATTAGAGGTGGTTAGAGGTGGTTAGAAGTGGTTAGAGGTGATTAGAGGTTGTTAGAGATGGTTAGAGGTGGTTAGAGGTGATTAGAGGTGGTTAGAGGTGATTAGAGGTGTTTAGAGGTGGTTAGAGGTGGTTAGAGGTGGTTAGAGGTGGTTAGAGGTGGTCAAAGGTGGTTAGAGGTGGTGGTGATTAGAGGTGATTAGAGGTGATTAGAGGTGGTTAGAGGTGATTAGAGGTGGTTAGAGGTGATTAGAGGTGGTTAGAGGTGGTTAGAGGTGGTTAGAGG
>NW_014580151.1:5565-5899 GCF_000485595.1 Priapulus caudatus | reverse complement strand
TAGAGGTGGTTAGAGGTGATTAGAGGTGGTTAGAGGTGGTTAGAGGTGATTAGAGGTGATTAGAGGTGGTCAGAGGTGGTTAGAGGTGGTTAGAGGTGATTAGAGGTGATTAGAGGTGGTTAGAGGTGGTTAGAGGTGGTTAGAGGTGATTAGAGGTGATTAGAGGTGGTTAGAGGTGGTTAGAGGTGATTAGAGGTGGTTAGAGGTGATTAGAGGTGGTTAGAGGTGATTAGAGGTGGTTAGAAGTGGTTAGAGGTGATTACAAGTGGTTAGAGGTGGTTAGAGGTGAGTTAGAGGTGATTAGAGGTGGTTAGAGGTGGTTAGAAGTGGTTAG
>NW_014580151.1:3993-4388 GCF_000485595.1 Priapulus caudatus | reverse complement strand
GGTGGTTAGAGGTGATTAGAGGTGATTAGAGGTGGTTAAAGGTGGTTAGAGGTGGTTATAGGTGATTAGAGGTGATTAGAGGTGGTTAGAGGTGGTTAGAGGTGGTTAGAGGTGATTAGAGGTGATTAGAGGTGGTTAGAGGTGGTTAGAGGTGGTTAGAGGCGATTAGAGGTGGTTAGAGGTGATTAGAGGTGATTAGAGGTGGTTAGAGGTGGTTAGAGGTGGTTAGACGTGATTAGAGGTGGTTAGAGGTGGTTAGAGGTGATTAGAGGTGATTAGAGGTGGTTAGAGGTGGTTAGAGGTGGTTAGAGGTGATTAGAGGTGTAGAGGGGATTAGAGGTGATTAGAGGTGGTTAGAGGTGGTTAGAGGTGGTTAGAGGCGATTAGAGGTGGTT
>NW_014580151.1:1792-2619 GCF_000485595.1 Priapulus caudatus | reverse complement strand
AGAGGTGATTAGAGGTGGTTAGAGGTGGTTAGAGGTGGTTAGAGGTGGTTAGAGGTGGTCAGAGGTGATTAGAGGTGGTCAGAGGTGGTTAGAGGTGGTTAGAGGTGGTTAGAGGTGATTAGAGGTGGTTAGAGGTGGTTAGAGGTGGTCAGAGGTGGTTAGAGGTGGTCAGAGGTAGTCAGAGGTGATTAGAGGTGGTTAGAGGTGATTAGAGGTGGTTAGAAGTGGTTAGAAGTGGTTAGAAGTGGTTAGAGGTGATTAGAGGTGGTTAGAGGTGATTAGAGGTGGTCAGAGGTGGTTAGAGGTGGTTAGAGGTGGTTAGAGGNAGGTGATTAGAGGTGATTAGAGGTGGTTAGAGGTGATTAGAGGTGGTTAGAGGTGATTACAGGTGGTTAGAGGTGGTTAGAGGTGGTTAGAGGTGGTCAAAGGTGGTTAGAGGTGGTTAGAGGTGGTTAGAGGTGGTTAGAGGTGATTAGAGGTGATTAGAGGTGGTTAGAGGTGGTTAGAGGTGGTCAGAGATGAGTAGAGGTGGTCAGAGGTGAACCTCTAATCACCTCTAATCACCACTAATCACCTCTAACCACCTCTAATCACCTCTAATTGGTGATTAGAGGTGATTAGAGGTGATTAGAGGTGGTTAGAGGTGATTAGAGGTGGTTAGAGGTGATTAGAGGTGGTTAGAGGTGGTTAGAGGTGGTTAGAGGTGGTTAGAGGTGGTTAGAGGTGATTAGAGGTGGTTAGAGGTGGTTAGAAGTGGTTAGAGGTGATTAGAGGTGGTTAGAGGTGATTAGAGGTGGTTAGAGGTGATTAGAGGTGGTTAGAGGTGA
>NW_014580151.1:0-562 GCF_000485595.1 Priapulus caudatus | reverse complement strand
AGGTGATTAGAGGTGGTTAGAGGTGGTTAGAGGTGGTTAGAGGCGATTAGAGGTGGTTAGAGGTGGTTAGAGGCGGTTAGAAGTGGCTAGAGGTGGTTAGAGGTGGTTAGAGGTGATTACAGGTGGTTAGAAGTGGTTAGAGGTGGTTAGAGGTGATTAGAGGTGATTAGAGGTGGTTAGAGGTAGTTAGAGGTGGTTAGAGGTGGTTAGAGGTGGTTAGAGGTGGTTAGAGGGGATTAGAGGTGGTTAGAGGTGATTAGAGGTGGTTAGAGGTGATTAGAGGTGGTTAGAGGTGATTAGAGGTGATTAGAGGTGGTTAGAGGTGGTTAGAGGTGATTAGAGGTGGTTAGAGGTGATTAGAGGTGGTTAGAGGTGGTTAGAAGTGATTAGAGGTGGTTAGAGATGATTAGAGGTGGTTAGAGGTGGTTAGAGGTGGTTAGAGGTGATTAGAGGTGGTTAGAGGTGATTAGAGGTGGTTAGAGGTGGTTAGAGGTGATTAGAGGTGGTTAGAGGTGGTTAGAGGTGATTAGAGGTGGTCAGAGGTAGTTAGAGGTCGTTAGTA
>NW_014580150.1:28274-28748 GCF_000485595.1 Priapulus caudatus | reverse complement strand
GGGGGGGGGGGGGGGGGGCTGCTGGTCCGGTAGTGACGCTGCTCGGCGCTCTAACTGTACACTGGCAGCAAGAACAAGCCCGCACGTACAGCACACATATGCGGCCATTGACTATAATAACAACGTTATTAATAGAAAATATTAATATACTTTATACGTTATATACGTATAAATACGTTATCAAAAATATACGTTATTAATAACGTTGTTATTCTAGACAATGGCCGCATGTGTGCTGTACGTGCGGGCTTGTTCTTGCTGCCAGTGTACAGTTAGAGCGCCGAGCAGCGTCACTACCGGACCAGCAGCCCCCCCCCCCGCTAATCGACGCGCTGCGTGGATCATAATTAGTTCGGGTCTTCTGGCCTCGACTTAAAGTGATTACGTCACCGTAAATAGTAAAAGTAAAAAAATACATTTCCACTTTTTCACAAAATGTACGTAATTCTGTTCACTTTTTATGGTTAAATTGCT
>NW_014580150.1:26031-26872 GCF_000485595.1 Priapulus caudatus | reverse complement strand
CTGCTGCTGCTGCTGCTGCTGCTGCTGCTCTGCTGCTGCTGCTACTGCTCTGCTGCTGCTGCTGCTGCTGCTGCTGCTGCTGCTGCTGCTGATAGTACTACTACTGCTGCTGCTGCTGCTGCTGCCACCTCTGGAGAGATGCGAAGCGGCGGCAGCCTTCGAGGAGGAGATTGATGCTTTTCCGCATCCTCGGTAGTCATGTCGACGCGGCAGATTGCGGCAGCATCACGGGAGGAGATATCGGCGTGATTGCACGTGTGTCTGTGTAATGTATAGCTGAGAATAATACACACATGTGTGTCTGTGTGTGATGTATAGCTGAGAATAATACACACACACGTGTGTCTGTGTAATGTATAGCTGAGAATAATACACACACACGTGTGTCTGTGTGTTGTATAGCTGAGAATAATACACACACGTGTGTCTGTGTGTGATGTATAGCTGAGAATGATACACACACGTGTGTCTGTGTAATGTATAGCTGAGAATAATACACACACACGTGTGTCTGTGTGTTGTATAGCTGAGAATAATACACACACGTGTGTCTGTGTGTGATGTATAGCTGAGAATGATACACACACGTGTGTCTGTGTGATGTATAGCTGAGAATGATACACACACACGTGTGTATGTGTGATGTATAGCTGAGAATGATACACACACACGTGTGTCTGTGTGTAATGTATAGCTGAGAATGATACACACACACACGTGTGTCTGTGTGATGTATAGCTGAGAATGATACACACACATGTGTGTCGTGTGTGTGTGTGTGTGTGTGTGTGTGTGTGTGTGTGTGTGTGTGTGTGTGTGTGTGTGTGTGTGTGTGTGTGTG
>NW_014580150.1:19793-26006 GCF_000485595.1 Priapulus caudatus | reverse complement strand
ATACTACTACTACTACTACTACTACTACTGCTGCGCTGCTGCTGCTCGCTGACACGACCACGCCCCAACCTGCACCCTGATAGCTGTGCACTGGCTGCTACTACTACTACTACTACCTACTACTACTACTACTACTACTACTACTACTACTACTACTACTCACCACGACTACTACTCATACTACTAACTACTACTACACTACTACCTATACCACCATACTACTAGGTATTACTACTAGACTACTAAGACTACTATCACTACTAACTACTACTAGCTACTACTACTACTATTATCTTATCTATTAATTACTACTGACTACTACTCACTAGCTACTACTACTACTATCTACTCACTAACTACCTAACTACTACTACTACTACTCACTACTACTGCGGCTGGCTGGCTTGGCTGCTGCTGCTGAGACACTGCTACTCGGCTTGTTGGCCTGCTACATAACTAAGCTACTACTACACTACTAGCTACTACTACTAACTTACTCACTTCTACTACTACTAGCTACTACACTCGCTGCTGCTGCTGCTGCATACCCGGCTACTCGCTTCTGGCGCACTGCATTCTACTAAGCTCGCCTGCTGGCGGCTGCTGGCTCGGCTGCTGCTGCCTGCTGGCCGCGCTGCGGCTGCACTATGCTGCTGCGGCCTGAAATACTACTACTCCCCAGTACTGCTGCTGCTGGCCTCTGCCTGCCTTGCTGCCTGCTGCTGATGCTCACTGCTCCGCTGGCTAGCTCGCTGATACTCACTCCCCTACTGCTGCTGCTGCTGCATGCTCGCATTGGCTGCTGGCTGCTGATAGTAACTAACTACTGGCTGCTGCCTCGGCTCGCTAGCTGCCACCGGTCTGGAAAGAGATGCGAAGCGGCGGCAGCCTTCGAAGAGATTGATGGCTTTTGTGCGCATCCATCTGTAGTTCATGTTCGCGACGGCGGCACAGATTGCGGCAAGCAATCAACGGGAGAAGATATCGGGTGATTGCAAACGTGATGTCTGTGTAATGTATCCAGTAACGCTGAGAATATATACAACACATTGTGTCTGTGTGTGATGTTAATAAGCCTGAGAATAATAGCACACACACGTGTGTCTGTGTAATGTATAGCCTGAGAATAATACACACCACGTATTGTTCTGTGTGCTTGTATAGCTGAGAATAATAGCAGCACCGAGTGGTGTCTAAGTGTTGTGCTGTATAGCTGGAGAATGATACACACACGGTGTCTGTGTAATGTATAGCGTGAGAATATCCACAGCACACGTGTTGTCTGTGTGTTGTATAGCTGAGAATAAATACACCACACGTGTGTCTGTGGTGTGAGTATAGCTTGATAATGATACACAACGTGTGTCTGTGTGATGTATAGCTGAGAATGATACACACACACGTGTGTAGTGCTGATGTACTCAGCTGCAGATGATAGCACGACACATTGTGTCCTGTGTGTAATGTAATACTGAGAAATGATAGCAGCACAGCACACGCTTTGTGTCTGTCGTGATGTATAGAGCTGAGGATGAATCAAGCACACATGTGTGTTCGTCGTCGTGTGTGTGTGTCGTGTGTGTGTGTGCTGTGTGGTGTGTGCTGTGTGTGTGTGTGTGTGTGTGTGTGTGTGTTGTGATCGTGTCGGCTGCATGCATGTCGATGCGTGGCGCCAGTGCGTAATGTGCTGGGCTGAAGCAAGTTTGTCCGAAACGACACGATCTATTGATGCGCTCCCGAACACAAATTATTAGATGACGCGCCACACCAGCCCCAAAAAACGTGCACGCCCGAAATCGCCGACTGCTACGTGAAATACGTGAATAGGCTTACCTGACTGTCGTATTCCTTGTGTGCTAGGCCTGTCTAGGTACGTGTTTGGCTGTCTATGTACATTACTGTCTATGGTACAGTACTGGTCTAGCTACGTGTTGGCTGGTCTATGTACAGTACTGGTCTATGTACATACTGGTCTAGGTACGTGTTGGCTGGTCTATGTACATACTGGTCTAGTTACGTGTTGTCTGGTCTATGTACATACTGGTCTAGGTACGTGTTGGCTGGTCTATGTACATACTGGTCTAGGTACGTGTTGGCTGGTCTATGTACATACTGGTCTAGGTACGTGTTGGCTGGTCTATGTACATACTGGTCTAGGTACGTGTTGGCTGGTCTATGTACATACTGGTCTAGGTACGTGTTGTCTGGTCTATGTACATACTGGTATAGGTACGTGTTGGCTGGTCTATGTACATACTGGTCTAGGTACGTGTTGGCTGGTCTATGTACATACTGGTCTAGGTACGTGTTGGCTGGTCTATGTACATACTGGTCTAGGTACGTGTTGTCTGGTCTATGTACATACTGGTCTAGCTACGTGTTGGCTGGTCTATGTACATACTGGTCTAGGTACGTGTTGGCTGGTCTATGTACATACTGGTCTAGGTACGTGTTGGCTGGTCTATGTACATACTAGTCTAGGTACGTGTTGGCTGGTCTAGGTGTATCTTAGGCATACCACGGCCCATGTTTATACTGTATGTAGACTAGTCTATATGTGTATGCTAGAACAGTTTCAGTCCGTGCGTAGACTGGTCTACGTGTATCCTGGTAGACGTCTACTCTGTGTATACGCTGGTCTATAGGTATACAGTATACTGGTCTACGTGTATGTAGTCTATGTATAGCATTGCCTCTTGAAAACTGGTCTCTAGAAAGCCTGGTCTAGCTACTAGCGCAACCTATCGGCGGCAAAACAAAACTTTTTGCGGACCAGCGATTTCTTTCTCGCTACCTTCACTTCACCAGCTCCCCGCAAACGGAGAGATACGCGCATGCGCAGTCACGCAGCGCGAGTGAGCTGGGTGTCCGTCTGCTATCTCTATAGAAGAGGAGGATGATGAGGCGCACTGCTTGGCACGGTGCCAGGATGGCCGGGCAGCGAGCAGACGCGTGGGCAACCATGGCAACGCGACGCCGTGACGCCGCGCGATGCTCATCTCATCTCCCGGGCCAGTCGATATCGAGCATTGGTTGGAGGTAATCGATAAGTCAATATTTGATCGCACGTGCGCCCAACTACGCGCTTACTAGACAATGTGAAGCGCGGCTAGCGGAGACGTCACGCGCCCGCGATGGGTTGCCTGCGTACTGGTGGTAGTACGAGGGGGGACGCACGCACGCTCGCACGCACGCACGCATGCACGCAAGCAGGCACGCATGCACTCAAGCACGCAGCCACATACATGCACGAACGCACGGACCAACACACGGAAACGCGCGAACATTTGCCGCGGACACGCGGCACAACACAGCACCAACCAACACACACACAAACAAACCGCATCAGCACGCACAACCACACACAACACACCACACAGACCACAAAACACACAACAACACCGTTACTATACATAGCATACTGTTGCTACGGTGTGCTGCTGCGGACTGCTGATGTACTATGCTGGCTGTACTGGATGCTGCTGCTATTGCTGCTGCTGTTATGCGGCTGCTGTGCTGTTGTTGTTTGTACGGCTGCTGCTGCTTATTGCGCTACTACTGTGTACTACTGTGATGCTGTTGCTCTAGTGCTGTTGATGTTGCTCTATGATGTCTGTTGCTACGCTGCCTGCTGTTATTGCTGTTACTGACGTCAATACTGTTGTACTGCTGCAATTGCTGCTATACTTACTGCTGCTGTGCTTTACTATGCTGCGTACTGTTACTAGTACAGCTGGCGATGCGTGTCTACTGCTGCTGATTGGGCTATTTTACTATTATTTACTACAGCGGTATGCTATATACTGCTGTCTGCTGCTACTATGCTGATGTTTTACTGCTGTGCTGTGGGCTACTCTATGTACTATGCTGTATGCTGCTGTGCTGTGCTATACTGTGTCTGCTGTATTATTGTGCTGCTGCTGTCCTACGGAGCTGCTCTATCACGCTATATGCTCCATAGCACGTGCGCCGTCGGCCGCCGCCGGTTCGTGCGCATGCGCGCTCGCGGCGCGGAGGTAAGCGCGCTGGCTCAGCTGATGGTAGCAGCGGCAGCAGCAGCGGCAGCAGCAGCGGTAGCGTAGCAGGCTGGCATCATCTGACTGGCTTCACCTCCCCATCGACTAAGCTCTGCACGACGTCGTCACCGATACACCGACGTCGCTACTGCAACCCACGTGTGGCGCCGACGTCGTCCAGCCAACGCACGTTAGGGGGCGCTCGCTCGGTCACCCCCCCGCGCGCGAGGGACGGTGTCGCTCCTGAGATTTGTGGCAGTGCTTGTGGTTGTGGTGTGAGTGTATTGTGGGGGCTGTCGGTGTTGTCTGGATGCATCACGGATTCAGCTGCTACTGCTGCGCGCGCGTCTGTGCTCGTGTGTGTATGTGAGAGAGAGAGGCTGCTAACTTCGGATAAGCAGCAGTTTTCTTCTGGCTTCCTGATTCATTGACTGTTGCCGACGCCGCGCGACGGTGCGTGTGTCACGAATGCACGTGTCGAGCTAGGAGCAGGGTGACGTGGCAGGTAAGATCATGGGTGGTGTGCGTGCGTGTGTGCGTGCGGGCGGGCGTGTGTGCGTGCGGGCGGGCGTGTGTGCGTGCGGGCGGGCGGGCGGGCGTGCGTGCGTGCGTGCGCGCGTACGAATGTGTTTGCACATGTTCTCATTTTGTGTGCGTGTGTGTGCGTGTGTGTGCGTGCGTACGTATGTGCTTGCACATGTTCCTATCTTGTGGTGTTTGTGTGCGCGTGTGTGCGTGCGTGCGTGCGCGTGTGTGTTTGCATCTCTTGGTGTTTGCCTCTGTCTAGTATGACAATGGTGATAAAAGGTCCGTTATACGCTGCATGCGTGTGGGTGTGTGAGTGCGTGTATGTGCGTGCGCGCGTGTGTGGGTGTGTGTGTGTGTGTGTGGGTGGGTGTGTGTGTGTCTGTGTGTGCGTGCGTGTGTATGTGTGTATGTGTGTATATACGCGAACGCGTGTGTGCGTGTGTGCGTGTGTNTCTCCTCTCTCTCTCTCTCTCCGTCTATGTCGCGGTCCGCGGGGGTCGAGTCTTCTCAGCGTTCGCCGAGCACCTCGCTCGCCGCCGCCGCCGGGGCGGAGGACACGGACAAAACGATGTATAATGACTGTCTAACATACTGATGATAAAATGCGGAAACAGTAAAAATAAAAGATCAGTTAGAGGCCATCCGCCAATGTTGCAGCGCTTTCTATTGCGACCATTCTCGAGAGAGAGAGAGAGAGAGATGCAGAAGGATACTGCGCATATACGGATGCGGTGAGATTAAAGATGTCGTAAGTGCAGAGATGCTGAGAGAGCAGGGGTGTCGGGGGAGCACAGATAGGGGCATCGCAAGGAAGCAGCGGCTGCAGACATACTGGGATAACACGGATGCTAGAAAAGCTGGGATTCTGGGAAAGGTGGGACGCTGCATGGCAGAGTAGGGATGATGTGAGGGTAGAGGTAATGGAATGCTGGAAGAACTAGGATAACTACGAGGCGGAGATGTTCTTGCAGCGAGGAGATAATAGATGCAGAGAGATTGGGGATGCTGGGAGATTGCGCACACGCACAACATCAAAGCACTGCGTCTGCCTTTGCCGGTTTGTTTTGCATGTATGATTTATAAGCGCTGGCGCTTGCTACCACTGTAACCAGCCGTGGTTCTATCTCTCTCTCTCTCTCTCTCTCTCTCTCTCTCTCTCTCTCTCTCTCTCTCTCTNAGAGAGAGAGAGAGAGAGAGAGAGAGAGAGAGAGAGAGAGAGAGAGAGAGATAGAAGATGATAGCGTGGCGTCTTCTCAGTCGTTTAATTACTAAAGCTAATTACTTCGAGCACCTCTTTCCCCTTCGTCTGTTTCTTCTCCGTCCCCTTCGCCTTCACCTTCTTCTTTTTCCTTTCATTGCCATCACAACGTCTCTATCCTTGTCCCATATTCAGATATATCAGGCGAAAATTGATTTGGCTCGGAATTTGCTTTTTCATATTCTTTTCTGAATGGTATTGGAAATGCGCAGTTAATTCTGGCTTCACTGTAAACTCCGTTCAGTCGCGTCTATCCCTAGTCTACAATAAGCTGCTTGGGAACCGACATAATGTGCTTGCTTCGATTATTGAATTGCTAGTGGTGGTGGTGGTGTTGGTGGTGGTTGTGGTGGTATTGGTAGTGGTGGTAGTGGTGGTGAAGGTAGTGGTAGTGGTGGTGGTGGTGCTGGT
>NW_014580150.1:8986-9748 GCF_000485595.1 Priapulus caudatus | reverse complement strand
GAGAGACGCAGAAGGGAGGAGGGAGAGAAGGAGAGAGACGCAGAGGGGAGGAGGGAGAGAAGGAGAGAGACGCAGAGAGGGAGGAGGGAGAGAAGGAGAGAGACGCAGAGGGGAGGAGGGAGAGAAGGAGAGAGACGCAGAGGGGAGGAGGGAGAGAAGGAGAGAGACGCAGAGAGGAGGAGGGAGAGAAGGAGAGAGACGCAGAGAGGAGGAGGGAGAGAAGGAGAGAGACGCAGAGAGGAGGAGGGAGAGAAAGAGAGAGACGCAGAGGGGAGGAGGGAGAGAAGGAGAGAGACGCAGAGGGAAAGAGAGAGAGAAGGAGAGAGACGGAGAGGAGAGGAGGGAGAGAAGGAAAGAAACGGAGAAAGAATGACGGAGAAAGAGAGAGAGACGGAGAGGGGAGAAGGGAGAAAAGGAAAAAACGGAGAAAGAAGGAGGGAGAAAGGGAGAGAGACGGAGAAAGAATGAGGGAGAGAAGGAGAGGGGAAAAGAGAAGGAGAGGGGAGGAGAGATACGGAGAGGGGAGGAGCAACCGGGAACAGAACGAGGTAATAAAAAAAGAGGCGAGGGGGAAACAGAAAGAAAGACGGGAGGAAGAGAGAGGAGGAGGGAGAAACTGAGAAAACATGAAGAGAGAAGCGAGAGAAAGGAAGAGGGGAGGGGAGAGAGTAAGAGAGAGAGAGAGAGAGAGAGAGAGAGAGAGAGAGAGAGAGAGAGAAGGAGGAGGGAGGAGAGGAGGAGAGAGAGGAGAGAGAGAGAGAG
>NW_014580150.1:7037-7986 GCF_000485595.1 Priapulus caudatus | reverse complement strand
GCAGCAGTAGCAGCAGCAGAAGCAGCAGCAGTAGCAGCAGTAGCAGCAGCAGCAGCAGCAGTAGCGGCGGCAGCAGCAGCAGCAGCGCACGAGTGCGCACGTATTAATAAGTTTAATTGTCCGCGCCTCACTGCTTGGTAACTTGTGCGTGCGTGCGTGCGTGCGCGCGTGCGTGGTTCTTCGTGCGTGCATTTATGTTTAGGTGCGTGTACACTGACAAACTACACAGCCTGATATATAATGGAGCAGCTGATATCTAATATCTGATATGGATATCTAATATCTAATATATGATATCTAATATCTGATATCTAATCTCTGATATCTAATATCTGATATCTAATATCTGATATCTAATATCTGATATCTAATATCTGATATCTAATATCTGATATCTAATATCTGATATCTAATATCTGATATCTAATATCTGATATCTAATATCTGATATCTAATATCTGATATCTAATATCTGATATCTAATATCTGATATCTAATATCTGATATATAATGGTAAATCAGCTGATATCTCGTACACTGGCAACGAGGCAGACAGCAGGATAGAAAATATAAGCCGTAAGCAGACAAATACATAAATAAACCAATAAACAAACAAACAAAGTAATTAATACATAAATAAATAATTAAATGAACAAATAAATAATTAATTAATTGAATAAAAAATTAAATAAAAAAAGATTAAGCACGCTTGGCCCGGACGTTGGACGTCGTTTGCATTTGAGCGAATATCAATTCACAGCTAATCAGAATTTACCCGCTTGGCTTGGGAATACTCGAGCGGTGCACCGCGTTCGCCTGATTGCTCGCTCTCTCTCTCTCGCTCTCTCTCTCTCTCTCTCTCTCTCTCTCTCTCTCTCTCTCTCTCTGTTACTCTCGGCCAGCGTAGGTGTCTGTCTGCCACCCTCTATCATTCTCTGCCTGTCTGTCT
>NW_014580150.1:0-834 GCF_000485595.1 Priapulus caudatus | reverse complement strand
AGAGTCAAGCAGGCAGGCATGTACAGTCAAGCAGGCAGCGTTGGAGACAAGCAGGCAGCGTTAGAGTCAAGCAGGCAGGCATGTACAGTCAAGCAGGCAGCGTTGGAGTCAAGCAGGCAGCGTTAGAGTCAAGCAGGCAGGCATGTACAGTCAAGCAGGCAGCGTTGGAGTCAAGCAGGCAGGCATGTACAGTCAAGCAGGCAGCAGCGCTGCACGGCATTCTGTTGTGTTGTCACACTGCGTCTTCCTCGCTGTTAATATCAAACAAGCGCCTCTGAAATAGAAACTGGAGCTCAGTCAACAATCAATAACAACGCCTAGGTAAACCTAGAGTGCTACCCCCTTCTTCCCCCCTCTCCGTGCTCCACGCGAGAGCGAGCGTAGGTGGCAGTCTACGCCTACCATTAATTAGTCGGATGCTTTACGGCTCACTTATGCTTTACTTCCACTATCCGTGTATGCCACTATCGGTGGAGAGATTCGCAGTCACGTGATTTTTCGCGCACTTTTCGCAGCTTATGCTGAATATGAGCTAATCGATATAATCAGTCATCGATATAATCAGTCATCGAAATAATCAGTCATCGATACAATCAGTCATCGATATAATCAGTCATCGATATAATCACTCATCGATATAATCAGTCATCGATACAATCAGTCATCGATATAAGCGTATAGCACGACGCGTGGGGAGACATGGGGCAAAAAGTTAGAGCGAGAGAGAGAGATAGAGAGCGAGAAGGAGAGTGAGTGAGTGAGAGCGCGCGAGAGAGTGAGTGAGTAACAGAGAGAGAAAGGAGAGAGAGAGAGAGAGAGAGAGAGAGAGAGAGA
>NW_014580149.1:13232-20285 GCF_000485595.1 Priapulus caudatus | reverse complement strand
CTGTATGTGAGGGCGAAGATAGGAGTTAGATCAGATAGAGTCAGTAGAGAGCAGAAAGAGAGGAGGAGGACTGAGAGAGCGAGATGATTGAAAGAGTGCAGCCAGTGTGTGTGTGTGTGCGTGTAGATGTATATTGTGATGGCAGAAGATGCCGATTGTTAGATAGATAGAGTCAGAGATCGATGCGAGATTAGAGAGAGAAGAGGAGAAATAGATGAGCAGAGATGCTGAGATGCGTGAGAGAGTTCGCGCGATGAGAGAGAAGATGATGAGGATTGAGAGTGTGTGTGATGTGTACTGTGAAGGGGAAGACAGTAATTAGTAGAATAGAGTGTGTTGCGCAGCCCCTTGACGAGTGTGTTGTGAGGAGAGTAAATAGAGATTTGATTAGAGTGGGGAGAGATGAGAAAAAGAGTGTCGTGATGTGCTGTGTGCGTGTGCGTGTTGCCTGCCTTGCGCCTGTGGCGCCGTGCGTTGTCGTGTGTGCTCGTTGCTCGTGGCGTGTATGTGCCTCGTGTGCCGTGTGACCTGTGCGTCGTTGCCAGCGTTGCCTGCCAGTCGGCGTGTGCTGTGCGCATTGTGCCGCCGTGCGCCTATACGTCGACGCGTATGTGCTCCCGTGTGTCTTGGACGAATGGGTAGTGTGTGTGCTGTGTGTGTGATGTGTGTGGTGAATGTGGATCTGTGTGTGTGTGTGTCGAAATGCTGCGTGTGTGAGTGTGCCTGATGAGTAAATGTGTGTAGTGCTGGTGTGTGAGGGGGAGACGGCGCGGTTCGGATGATGATAGGCCGGATGGCGCTGCGCCGACGAACAGGGCGCATTACCAGCCGAGAAATACGTCAACTAATGTCTATTATCCTCGCTATGAATATATCGAAATTGCACAACATTAGTGATGAAATTTGATTGAATATTTGATTTAAAAAACAGAAACGTCCCCTTAACGGGGGAGCAGTGATCGTATCCACTGCGCCGCACGCTCCGTCTCGCGCAGTGTGTCACGTGCCAGCACTCGTCAGAGCTTGGACCGTGCGGAGATGTGTTGTGTGTGCATGTCGTTTGTGTGTGTGTGGTTTGTGTGTCGTGTGTGCGCGCTGCTCAGCATGTGTTTCATGTCGCGCCCGTGTGCCAGTCCGCCGCTGCGTGCGCCCGTGCGTCTCGCGGGAGACTAACGACAAGTGCGTCGCGCGTGTGCCGCGTCGTGCGCGTGCTTTTGTAGGTTGTGGAGGTGCGACGTGGTGGGAATATCACGAGGACACATTTGTAGTTTATTAGCTAGGCTAAGCATGAATGTATTCCAGCGGTGCAGCGTCCTGCATGCTTGTGGCTTGGAGCTGCGTTTGCTGCATTGCATCATCAACACTAATGCTGCGCCCTGTTAATTAACATCTCCCACTCATAATGTCGCCATTACAAAATTCTGCCCACTACTGTTATACTTGTTTTTTTTTTTTTTATCACGATACACTTCCCACCCAGGGGTTCGTCATGTCGTAGTAGTTGTCAGCATTATCAGAAACGTATAACAATATCGCCGCGTGCGCACGCACACGCGCTTGTGCGCACGCACACACACACAACGCACGCGCTCACACACACTGAGCGCGCACGCAGTGGAATACCCACACACACACATACTATAATATAATATATACTACATGAGCATTATCCACTACATGCGGACGATATGACCATACTTCTATATTTACACGCATCATGCGTTAGATACTCATAACGATACGATGAGACGAGAGAGATAGAGCCTGCTGAGCAGGGCGGAGAGAGAGAGATATTCGGCAGAGCGAAAGTGGGAGAGAGACTGATGAACGAGCAAGAGGGAGAAAGATAGAGAGAGAGACCGCGCACTCGCACTGAACTACACGAAGAGAAGAGGAAGGGAGAGAGCGACGACTGGAGAGAGGACGAGAGAGATCGCACGAGCGAGAGAGAGAGAGAGAGAGAGAGAGCAGAAGAGAGTGAGAGAGCGAGGGAGTTGTAGCGCGCCGAGTCGCAGATTCGCTGTCAAGTAACGCTAGTGTGAGCGAATCACACGGTGTTGTTACCGAGCTCTCTGTAAGCAACGAGCGCCAGCGACAGCCAACTCTCTCTCTCTTCTCCCTCTCTCTCGCTCTCTCGTTCTTTCGCATTTATTTATTTCTCTCTCACTCTCTTTCTCTCTTTCTCTCTCTCTCTCTCTCTCTCTCTCTCTCTTCCTCGCTCGCTCGCTTTTTCTCTTTCTCTCTCTTTCTCCGTCTCTCTCTCCCTCTCTTTTTCTCTTTCTGTCGCTTTTCCTCGCTCTTTCGGTTTTTCTTTCTTTCTTTCTTTCTTTCTTTTCATTTTAAAGGAAGAAACACGCTTGCTCACTCACTCACTCACTCACTCACTCACTCACTCACTCACTCACTCACTCACTCACTCACTCACTCACTCACTCACTCACTCACTCACTCACTTCACTCATCACTAACTCACTCACTTCACTCACTCACCTCACTCACTCACTCACTCACTGCACTCACATCACTCAATCATCAACTCGTTTACTTTTGACGTCTCTACCGCGTTCCATTCACTTACACTTCCACTAACAACGTCTTTTACGACCACGCGGGCGGTTGCGGCAGGCAAAAGTTATCAGCAACATGCACCAGCAGCCACCACCGCACCACTCACCACCACCACCACCACACACCACCCACATCCACCACATCCAGCACCACCACCACCACCACCACCCCACCACCACACCACACACCACCACACCACCACACCCACCACCACCACCACCCCCATCACCACCATCACACCACACCACCACCACCACCACACACACTACCACTTCATTCACCATCACCACCACCACCACCACCACCACCACACCACCACCACCACCCACCACGCAACAACAACAACAACAACAACAACAACAACAACAACAACAGCAGCCAGCAGCAGCGGGTAGCAGCGCTAGCCGGCACTCGTCCATTAGAGAAGATCTCGTTAAGGAGGTTATGCAGGGAGGGGTGGGGCTTCACTCAACACGATGCCACGATAGATAGCTGCTGCCGACACCATTTAATATCTGGGTCTGGGAGAGAAAGAAGGAGGAGAGAGAGGGTAGAGTTCTGAGATGGTGGTAGAGA
The DNA here is from genome assembly GCF_000485595.1 of Priapulus caudatus. Classification (NCBI taxonomy): domain Eukaryota; kingdom Metazoa; phylum Priapulida; class Priapulimorpha; order Priapulimorphida; family Priapulidae; genus Priapulus; species Priapulus caudatus. Next base: position 17,141 of record NW_014580149.1, on the reverse strand, counting down.
TAGAGAAGGGAGAGGGAGAGGCGTAGAGCGGTGAGGGCGAGGGGTAGTGGAGATAGAAGCGGAGGGGAATGAGGGAGAAGTGATGAGGGGAGAATCGTAGAAATAGTGAGGAAGGGGCGAAAAAGGAAGAGATTGAGGGCAGAGATTGAGAAAGAGTGGGTAGAACGGAAAGAAAGCAGTGCAGATAAGAGAATGACACAGAGAGAGGAGAGAAGGATGAGGAGCGCAGAAAGAGAATGAGAAGGAAGGGGAGAGAGGAGGAAGATGGCAGAGAGAGAGAGAGAGAGAGAGAAAGAGAGAGAGATTGAGAGCGCGACGGAGAGAGGAGAGTGAGTTAGATGAGCAAACGAAAGCGAGAGAGAGAGCGAGAGATCGTTCGCGTGTACGATACGTAATGGTACGCCCACAACATGCGTCCCTTGAACCCTCTCAACTGTGTGTTCTTCTGTCAGTGCGACACCTAATTTAGTACAGCTTGATAAGCTCTTATATCTATAAACAATTGTGCAATTTTATGAGAAAAGCATGAAATTTCTAGCATAGTTAGTATTATACCATGATGTTTTATTTTCAATGTAGTAGGGAAGTCAGATTTGCACCTTCTGAGGACGTGAGATGTCAAATCAAGATTGGCCACCAGTCACCGGGTACCTTAATGTTTAAACGCCGCCTTAATTTGCAACCAAACAGCACGATAGAAAACATTTAAGGTTGGTTAGATTCCAACTAAAATTGCGCGGAATATGACCATTTTATTTCGGTGATAGCCTTAGAGAGCCAGAACTCACAGGACTATGCATTTAGGGCAAGGTCAATGTGTCAAAATTGACCAAAAAATAAGAAATCAGTTAAAATTTGCAAATAAACACAGACAATTAAACAATGACAGAGATGTCGTTTCAAAATAATCTTAAGATTCCCATATATTTGATCGAATCATTTTCAAGTTGCCAGGCATTGAACCCTGGCCATGATTCCTTTCCTTGCGCTTTGCTGACCAAACCACTGTATGCTCTTGCTAAGGAAGTCCAGCTGGACCTGGCCAGCCACTCACGGATAGATCACTTTGTGATCATTTTTGGCTGGTGTCTACACATCAATCATGGCAACGTTGAAGTTGCATGGGAGGACTGGCTGGAAGACAGTGGTCGCGACGAACGCCCAGCGTACAAAAGCTGACACTGCCAAAGTTCCGTGAACAGCAAATTCCATTCTACATGCCTAGGCATGTCACAAGACACGCCATTTTACACCAGGCTCCACAGCTGCAAGCCTTCTATACACTCATCAAACAAGCTGTTAACAATGAAGGACTGCCAACAATCCGATAATACTAATGCCATCGTACGCAGACTAGTCCGTCTTGAATGAGGAGTGGTGCTACAGCCAGTGTCCACTATTGGAACCTACTGGCTTAAGCGCGCCTGTCATTGTGTTCTCCTTTGCTGCGCGTACATCAGGTCACTTCGTAAAGGTAACTTTCATCTGTTACGCTGGAATCCCTTGACGCAGATAATGCCCCTGGCATGTTTGCTCTATGATCACACGCACTACTCCAGGTGGCCTTTCCCGGTACACATTCCCGTGACATGACGACTCTTGCTGAAAACACCCAGATGTTTAGCAGAATTCAAGTTCGCGCGAATTTCGTTGCTCGCTGCCCCACAAAACCAGCAACAAGTCTTCTGCTATGGCATTGACAGCTCCCATTTGACCAAAACAATGCAAATGGTGAATAGCGTTCTCGCCGTAATTGCGGCTTATAGACTGACAGGCAATCCAAGGAGCACTCAGACGCTGGATGTGGTAGCATGCGAGCCAGAATTGTCAGGAATTACTACAGGAGTCTGAGAACATGCTATAAAAGCACAGGGTGAGGCTGTTGACAACTGGACACCTCACCATGAACATGCAACCTGCTGAGTGCAAGCAGCATTCCTGAAGGAGCGTTATAGGCACTTGCTGGACCAGTGCTGAGAGATGGGGAATTCATTTCTAGAACACAGCAAGGAACCGTCCTACCTTAGTCATTGACACAAGGACATCAATGGACACCAGTGGACTGAAAACTCGTGAGAAGGATGAGCACCTTGTGGGGGGAGCAGTACCACTAAGTTTGTGACAGAAAGAGCTTAGACAGTGGAACCAACGTTACACAGGACACTTCCAAAGAACAGTTGCCACTTATTCAGATTACAGGCCCACCGCGTTTCATGATTAAGTCAAAACAGAAAGGCACCAGCTCGCAGCACTGAAGAGTAACTGTGGTCTCTTTTTGAGGCTGTACATCTCCTGTCAAACTCAGAGAATGGAGACATCAACAATCTTTTTTCTCCCATGAAAACCATGGCAGCCCCAGCCAGCTCTGTCAACTGGTAGGAAAAATGCGGTTTAGCCGTTAAAGAGATCCTACTTCGCTGGCCTGGGAAACAGATCTAGCTCCGAAAGACAATAGTGTGTGCCTGTGGCTGATTGCACAATTTATTATGATGGCTGCAGCTGTGGGTCAAATAGCCTAAATCCGTCCTGGGAGCATCAAGACATTTAAAGAGTATGCAGAAAAAGTGCTTATGCCACCATACATCTCTGCTCAACTCGCATAAATGCAGCCGCATCGACCTTGTCTGGGGATGCTATAACTACCTGCCAGCCAAAAGCGCCCTCAACTCAGACAGAATCGGGGGGAAGGGCATCAGAAAAGGTAGTACATGTTCTCCTTCTACTGTGATGCCAAAAGAACTGCGAAGGACTTCCGTTTCGGAGCAACAAAACCAAATTGTTATGCTTTACCTGTCACGCGAGGCTGTTCACATTCCTCTAGCAGAAGTCAAGAAAACTGATATGCAAACTAGTGGAAGTAGCGCGTGTCCTGTGGCTCTTTTCTGCCCCCCATAGTCATCCTTGGCCCGCCCTTGCCCCATGTTGCACTAAGAGCAGGTGACACTTGTCTACTTCCTGCATGTGGCAGATGCTGATGCAAAAGATGGGTGTAAGAAGGTGACCATACGTACCATTTGTTTACTGATGTGCGTTAGAACTGGGCTGTGGCTTCATTTAGCCCAACGATAGCTACCTATGAACTGTGGGTTGCCTTTTGGTGGTTGGCTCTTAAGCGTTCGTACATGGCTGTTCACAACAATGCTTGCCACAATAATCCAACACAGTTCTCACTTCTCCAGTACTTCACGCGGTTCACGATTGTGGACACTGTATCTGCATTCGCTAACAGCTAGAGAAGGACGGCTCCTGGAAAATTGGCGTAAGTCCTTTCCAGAGGTGATGATGCTTTTTCAGCTGAATCCTATGCATGCGAGCTGAGGTCAGTATCTCTACACACACTCTCTCTCTCTCTCTCTCTCTCTCGCTGACTCTATCTATCTAACTCTATCTTCCTCAGCAGCAGCTGCGTTTCTCTCACGACCGCGGGCACGGCGCGGGACAGATGCCCTATCGCGCACCGACCGCAAAAACCCATCGCTATTTACATAACGTCGGTCGCTCGGCCTTTTTACGCCAGCGTAGCAACGCCACAGCGCCATCTGTCTCGCTCACATGTCCAGGCCCGATCCTGCCGCCATCTACCGGTGACCGCGGGAATGCGAGAGAGATTGTTCGGGCATGTTGTGGACAAGCGTGTGGGCGGGGCGGCGGGGGAGGGAGGGAGGGATGCGAGAGAAATCGTTCGTGCGGGCGGGGCTGCGGCGGGGGAGGGAGGAAGGGGTACTACGTGCCGGATACGTGCGTGGAGGGATCGAATTCCACCCCTCCCCTTCCCCCGCTCCCCCTCCCGCTCCCACCGCTCCCTCGCTCCCCCTCTCCCCCCGCTCCCCCGCTACCCCCTCCCCCGCTCCCCCTTCTGCCTCCGCTCCCCTTCCCGCTTCCCCACTCCCCCGCTCCCCCCCGCTCACC
>NW_014580149.1:11469-12006 GCF_000485595.1 Priapulus caudatus | reverse complement strand
TCTCCCACTCCACCGCTCCCACTCCCCGCTCCCACTCCCCGCTCCCCTCCCCGTTCCACCTCCCCTCCCTCTTCCCCCGCTCCGCTCCCCGCTCCACCTCTCCTCCCCTCCCCGCTCCCTCTCCATGTTTCCCCTTCCTCTCCCCTCCCCGCTCCCCCTCCCCTCGCTCCCCTCCCCCTCCCCGCTCCCCGCTCCCCTTTCAACACCCTCCCCCACCCGCCGCAGTCACGCTGATGTAATGCGTGAATGGGTGCCACGCCCCGTCGCTGCGTCTGTCGCTGATTTTCACACCCACGCCGCCTTCACGCGTCGCAGCCGAAGCCAGCAACCGGTGTAGCGTGTTAGGCTTATCCTCCGTCGCAAATGTAGCGGAGGAGATGGTGGTGGTGGAGATGGTGGAGGAGGAAGAGGAGGAGGAGAAGGAGGAGGAGGAGGAGGAGGAGGAGGAGGAGGAGCAGGAGAATGTGTGTGTGTGTGTGTGTGTGTGTGTGTGTGTGTGTGTGTGTGTGTGTGTGTGTGTAGTGTGTGTGTGTAGGT
>NW_014580149.1:3139-8281 GCF_000485595.1 Priapulus caudatus | reverse complement strand
TGTACGTACACGCACGCACGCACGCGTGCAAGAAATCACGCAGTCACGCACGCACACACTTCTGTACGTACACGCACGCACGCACGCACGCGTGCAAGCAGTCACGCAGTCACGCACGCACACAATTCTGTACGTACACGCACGCCCGCATGCACGCAAGCAGTCACGCAGTCAATCACGCACACACGCATGCACGCACACAAGCATGCACGCACACACGCATGCAGGTACTCACGAACGTACATTTTGTTGCCGAGTTTAGCATGTTAATTTTGCGCTTAGGAAACAAATGATTGCATTTCATCAGGATAAAAATTGCACTGAATTGCTAGCAATTACGCGCATCTAATTCGAATATACGAAGATGATGCGTATAATTTATGCTCATTCTGAAACTCCGCTATAGGATACGCAATATTCTTGAAATATCTTGTTAGTCGAATAGTCGACATATATCACAAACTAAAATATCTGCGAAATCACTGTCATGCACGCACGCACTCACGCACGCACGCAAACAAGCAAACACTCGTGTATATGCGCATGCGCACGCGTGCGCAATGACACGCCTACGCGCGCACCTACACACACCGGGCGCGCGCACGCACGTACACACGCATACACGCACGCACGCAGTCATACACGCACGCACGCATGCATACACGCTCACGTGCACGCATGCACGCACACACATGAGCAAAGCAAACACGCACAGACGTACGCACGCGCACTCACACACTCACACACACACACACACGCACAAACATACACACACGCACGGAGGCACGAGCAGACGCACACGCTTACACACGCACGCAAACTCTTTCTACATTCGTGCATGCTGGCGTGTGCGCCGTCACGTAACGTCGACATTAACTCCAACATCTGTTATATAACATACAACTCGCGGCGCGCGTCGCGTCTGTGAACAACGACCAGACCCTGGATCACATGCGCATCGGTACGACAACACGACCACCATGCGTTCGCAGTCATATTACGACGCAAGCTACATTTACCTGATGCACGCAAGCGCGCACACGCACGCATGCACGCACGCACGCAGTCATATTACGACGCGAGCTACATTTACCATAATGCACGCAAGCGCGCACACGCACGCATGCAAGTAGTCTAGAGTGTAGTAGTAGTAGTATAGTAGTAGCTAGTACAGTAGCAGTAGTAGTAGTAGTGAGTAGTAGTAGAGTCAGTAGTAGTAGTAATAGTCAGCTGAGTAGTAGTAGTAGTGGCTAGTAGTTAGTAGTAGCTAGGTAGTAGTTAGTTAGTAGTAGTAGTAGTAGTTATAGTAGCTAGTAGAAGTAGTTGTAGCTAGTAGTGTAGTATAGTAGTAGTAGTAGTATAGTAGTAGTAGTATAGTAAGATAGTAGCTAGCTAGTAGTAGTAGTAGCTAGTAGTAGCAGTAGTTGCTAGGCAGTAGCACGACGACGAAAGGGAGATGGGGAGAGACAAACAGGGGCGGGGGGAAGCAGATCGCAGGAGAGGACAAAGAAGCAGGCGGAAAAGGACAAGCAGAAGGAACGGCCAGAGAAGCGAGACGCCTGAATAAAAGCGGACGCGGCGTAGGTGGGGCAGAGAGAAAAAAGAAAAATACCGCGAGAGATCGCAGAGAGCCAAAAAGAAAGAAAAGCAGACAATCTAGAGAGAGGGAGAGAGGAAATTCATTAGAGCAGAGCCGAGAGAAGCACACAGAAGAAGCAGAGGAGCAGAAAAACATAAAACGTCAGGCGAGCAACAGGAACAGAGAGAGAGAGACACACAGGAGACGATAAGAGCAGAGCACGAGAGAGAGGACCGAGAGAGATCAGAGGATGACAGAGAGGAGTGATGCGAGAGACGAGAGGAGAGATGACCGGAGGAGGAGACGGAGAGAAGGAACGGCCAGAGCAGAGAAAGAGACGAGACAGAGAGACAGACAGTGAGAGAAATGAGAGAGAGAGAGCAGTGCACGAAGAGATGAGCAGAGCAGAGAGAGCGGCCACTACCCGCGAGAGTCACAGAATGTGTCATACGATCAAACGTATCATACGTGTCATACGTATCAGACGATTTGCCGACAAGCCGACGAGTTAATTCAGGAGGGAGGGAGGCAGAGAGATGCCTCCCTCCATCACAGCCGAGAAGCGCCACGCTGTACTACTTACGCAACAGCCAGCATTCGCATCCGCATCGGCGGGAGTTACTCATGCAAACTGTTCCTAACATTCGATTGAACGATTCGATGAAACGCGTCTCATTACGATAAACGAGTTCGGCGAGCGACGCAACCGTGGCAAAAATAATAGCAGAGGAATAAAACAGAGTTAAGGCATCATTAATGTCTGTGTAACCATGGATACAACCATATATATATATATATATATATATATATATATGTGTGTGTGTGTGTGTGTGTGTGTGGTGGCTGAGTGGGTTGTGTAAAAGCCCCTAGAGCTTCAGACTTCCGTGGCGCATTCTCTGTTTGAAGAAGCGACAGAAATCTGTCAGAGCTGCGTAAACACGAGAGCCAGCCCTAATGACAGAGTTGCCCGTAGCGGTTTACACTCTAGCAAATATCATCTGCTGTAATCAGAATCGCCGCCGGACCGCCTTCACGCACACGCACACACGCACACACGCACACACGCACACACGCACACACGCACACACGCACGCACGCGCGCACGCACGGAGACGGGCGCCGCCACACGACACCGTCTGTGCCACACACGCGCTACGCAGATGGCACGGCACGCACGCGCACGCACGCCCACGTCGCACGGACGCTCCGTTGCGCGCTGCGCACACACAACCCGCACCACACACACACACACACACACACACACACACACACACCACACAGCACACACACACACGCCACACACACACACACACACACTACACACACACGCGCGGCACACACACACACACACACACCACACACCCACATCAGATTACATACACATACACGCACAGGCAGGGCCCACAACACCTGCAAATACTGAATCACACACTTACTGTGTGTGATTCACAGCACACTTCACTGCACCTACAGTGAATAATGAACCACACACTGACAACAATCTATATTGAACCACACAATGACCATAGTGAATACTGAATTACACACTGACTACAGTGACTACTGAAACTTTTCACACTGACTACAGTGAATACTGAACCACCTAAAGAATACAGTGAATACTGAACCTACCCTCACTGAATTCAGTGAATACTGAATCACACACTGGCTACAGTTACTACTGAACTTCCCACGCTGACTACAGTGAATACTGAACCACACACTGACTACAAAGAATACTGAACTACCTACAGAATACAGTGAATACTGAACCTACCCTTACTGAATACAGTGAATACTGAACCTACCCACACTGAATTCAGTGAATACTGAATCACACACTGGCTACAGTGACTACTGAAACTTCCCACACTGACTACAGTGAATACTGAACCACACACTGACTACAAAGAATACGCTGACAAACTACCTACAGAATTACAGTGAATACTGAACCTACCCTTACTGCAACTACAGTGAAATACTGAACCTCCCACAACGGAATTCAGCTGAATACTGCATCACACACTGGCTTTTACAGTGACTTATCTGAATTTCCACACACTGACTACAGTGAATACTGAACACAACACTGACTACAAGAGATACATGTAACTACCTACAGAATACTGAGTTATAAATACTGAACCTACCCTCACTGAATACAGTGTTAGAATTATCTGAGATCACACACTAATTACAGTGAATAATTAACCACATAGTGACTACAGTGAATAATGAACCACACACTGACTACAGTGAATACTGAATCACACACTAACTACAGTGAATAATGGACCACACACTGACAACAATATACATTGAGCCACACACTGACTACAGGGAATACAGGAGGAAATGAAAGTAGTATTGAGAGCATTGAGGTAGACTTAGCATCAACGAGATAAACAATTTGTCCGCCATTTTGTAGCGGTTCGTAATCGGAGGAGTGCACGTGAATGGCAAGAGTTCGCGTCAGATTGCTGTCAAAGTTTCAGTCTTAATTATCTAAAGTGGTCGGCGATAAAATACCATCTCTCAACGCGCAGGCGTGCGCACACACACATGCACTGGCGCGCACACATACACACACACACGCACGCATACACGCACACGCGCGCATGCATACATACACGCTACACACAGACACACACGCGTGCCGCAACACACACAAACGCCAGCGAGCGCACGCACACACACACACGCACACACACGCACGCACGCATACACTCATTGATGTTATCTGCGCTCCAGCGCGCGAGTAATATTTTATATAGTTTATAATGCCATCTTCGTATAGTCTATAACTCGCATATTTTCAGGAGACCGCACTGGCCTGTCTGCCGCCGTGCGCACTGCCGCGAAATCTCCCACATAATCACAACACACACACGACTACATAAATGTGCTCTGCTAGCTCTCTCTCTTGCTCTTCTCTCTCTCTCTCTCTCCTCTCTCTCTCTTCGTGCTCTTCTCTCTCCTCTCCCTCTCTCTCTCTCTCTCTCTCTCTTCTCTCTCTCTCATCTCTCTTTCTCTCTCTTCCTCTCTCCTCTCTCTCTCTCTTCTCTCTCTCACTCTCTACTATTTCTATCCGCACGCGGCTTTCATAGATAGTGGACCGAAATTACCCATCCGCCACGTTACGGGCGCGAGCTAATGAAAAATACGCACTTATGGCGCCGAAAATATACAAAGTGATTTTTGACAGACAAAGTGCGCTGTTTAAACCCGCGTAGTCTGCGTGAATTACAGCGAACGCGGGTGAGGCCTTTATTCGACGATGATGCCCGGGCCGCGTTGCCGTGCGCGATTGCCGTGCATTCATGGTAAATGTGCTTGCGTCATAATATGACTGCGTGCGCCGTGCGTGCGTGCGTTGCGTGCGTGCGTTGCGCTGCGTGCGTGCGGGCTACGCTGCATGCGTGCCGTGTGCGCGCTTGCGGCATTATGCTCGTAAATGATAAGCCGCCGTCGTGAATATGGACTGCGTGGCGTGGGCGTCGCGCGCGCTGCTGCGTGGCCCAGTACCTTCGCGTGCGGGGCGCTGGCGCTGCCGATTGCTT
>NW_014580149.1:0-497 GCF_000485595.1 Priapulus caudatus | reverse complement strand
CACACACACACACACACACACACACACACACACACACACACACACACACACACACACACAGTCTAGTGAGATCACAGCGTGCCCGCGCGTGAAATCACACACAGCCTAATGCGGTCGCGACGACTACTAAACGCGTGAAATAAACCAATTTCGATATCAGCTGCGTATCAGCCGACCATGACACCAAGAAGCCGTGATGTCTGTAATCGTATGCTAAACTTCTAGGCGAGCCGTAATCCCGTGTATTGTAATGAGCAGTAATCTCGCAAAAAACAGGGGCTTGATGATAATTAAAGATTAAGATCGTCATACATGGAAATCTTTCCGTGGCATATGATTACTTGGCTGGCATATCACACAATGATGATGAGCGTGTTGAACAACGGAGCATGCGCGCAGTTGGCGTAGCCCCGCGCGCATGCGCACAGTGACGTAGTCCCGTATATGTGGTCACTTACGCTGGGAAATATTTCAAGCCGAATTTTATTTTATATTTC
>NW_014580148.1:11809-20286 GCF_000485595.1 Priapulus caudatus | reverse complement strand
ACACACACACACACACACACACACACACACACACACACACACACACACACACACACACACCACATACACACAAACATGCGTGCCAATAAGAATAGCAGTTCAATTATTGATTGATAGATTAATTATCTGTTTGATGATGAATTCATGCTGAAATCGATGGACGAGAAAGTTGTTCCCTATGTAGATTAGCTTAGTCTAGTGTAGATGATGATGACGGCGACAACGATGATGATGTTGTTGTTGCTGCTGCTGATGCTGTTGCTGATGTTGTTGCTGGTGTTTTAATAATAATAATAATAATTTTTTATTTTTTATTTTTTATTATTATTATTTATTTATTTATTTATTTTTATTATTAATATTATTTCCAAAGTGGATCACGGCAATAGCCAGGGGCTTCCGCATGGGTTGGCCGTGTTCCTACCTGGAACATAGGGATTCAATCCAGAATTTTACAGAATTATTGTTGTTGTTGATGATGATAATGACGACGGTGACGTCATATAACCCCTATTTTAAATATAATAACATAATATATTTAATATATTTAACATATTAATCATGCACGGCAGCGGAGGAGGCGGCAATGAATCAATCAGCCTTATTATAACAAACTCATTAAACCCGGATCACCGAGGTTTTAACGGAAGTAACATTGTCGCCATCATGGTGACAGAATGTGAATTATGACAGCTAATAGCTTCCGATAGCTGTAGCGCCTGTCTCAAGGTTTAGATGTCTATACAGATACAAATGCCTATACATATATTTAGATGTCTATACAGATATATAGATGTCTATACATATATATAGATGTCTATACAGATATATAGATGTCTATACAGATATATAGATGTTTATACATATATATAGATGTCTATACATATATATAGATGTCTATACAGATATGTAGATTTCTATACATATATATATAGATGTCTATACATATATATAGATGTCTATACAGATATATAGATGTCTATACAGATATATAGATGTCTATACAGATATATAGATGTCTATACAGATATATAGATGTCTATACAGATATATAGATGTCTATACAGATATATAGATGTCTATACATATATATAGATGTCTATACATATATATAGATGTCTATACATATATATAGATGTCTATACAGATATATAGATGTCTATACAGATATATAGATGTCTATACAGATATATAGATGTCTATACATATATATAGATGTCTATACATATATATAGATGTCTATACATATATATATAGATGTCTATACAGATATATAGATGTCTTTACATATATACAGATGTCTATACATATATATAGATGTCTATACAGATATAAATACCTATACATATATATAGATGTCTATACATATATATAGATGTCTATACAGATATAGATACCTATACATATATATAGATATCTATACATATATATAGATACCTATACATATATATAGATGTCTATACAGATATATAGATGTCTTTACATATATACAGATGTCTATACATATATATAGATGTCTATACAGATACAGATACCTATACATATATATAGATGTCTATACATATATATAGATGTCTANCAGGCGTATCTAGGAAAAACAGTCGGCCGGCGCAGTGCTAAAATTGCGCCCTTCCAACTTCTGGCCGGCCAAGTGAAAACAATGATAGATAACATACATTGCGTTCTAATGTGTTGAGTGTCGTATTATGGATCTGTTTCGCTGCACAAGACTCCTCAGTCGAGTGTGCTTTCACACGAGCTTTCATCTTCAAATAACTAGAACAGAGTCTAGCTAAATCATTCCATCCTCTATGTGTCCTACACGTAGGCGTCAGAGTGATTATCTCTACTATTTGAGTTTTATAGCTCCAGTCATCTAACGGCGGCCATATTACTCAGCAAAAACGTATTCGTTATTTATCGCCATGGTGATGACCCGCCCCTTAACGCTGGGATGTAGTAAGCGCTGTAAGTAATAACGTATCAAGTCAGCGACGGGTGAGCGGAGCGAGGGGTCTAAAAACCCGCGTAAGGCAAGACATGATCTATTGACAGAATTATCAGGCTCCGCCTTTATATAGGAGTGACCGTATGTTTCTGCGTGCCGAAGTAAAGAGGGGGGAGAGGGCACTGAATGTCACGCGTGAGTGCGGCTCTTGTTACCCCGGCCGCAACCAAATACGCCCAGTGATTTATGCAAGCGCCCAGCCGCCGAGAGATCTGCAATACTTTGTCAATTATATCACAGCAGATAGATGTGGAATTCGTATCGGAAAAGAGAGTACATCATTTAGGAGTATATATAATATATATATATAAAAATATATAAAATAGAATTATATAGAATAAACACAGAAACACGGGCAAAGTTCTATAATAAATACAAAATAAAAACACAGCACACTCGACAACGCCACTCGCGCTTCAGCATATTCACATATATAGACATAACTCAATTCATAGGCTTTTTGTGTGGTAGTTATAGCCAGAGCGTACGCACGCGAACATAAGGCACAATATATTGTTGTCTTCAGTTCCATAGCCGCCGGTGTGCTATGTGCGATGGCGCTCTACAAATTATGGGTAGTGATATGATTTGTGCCACCTTTTGGAGAGATGGAATTTGGGGGGGGGGTGCGCCCGGCTCAGCCTCTAGAGCACATCAGATGGACGCTACCTCAACAAATGAGGGGTTCGCGGAACTATAGGGTTGGACTGCCAGTTGCCGGATTAAGGCATCATGCATCCTGGAAGCGCGACATGTTTGCCGAGCAAGGGTGTCTGGAATGTGGGAAAAAGGTAGGACGCTAAGGCATGCCGCCTCCCCGCCTTAGGCTGAAGACTGGAAAATAACTTTGACAACTAGAAGTTGTGTCTGCGTGCGGTGTGACGGAGACTGCTGCTGCTGCTGGGCTACTACACCTGCTGGCTGAATGTTCTTTGGCATGCGTGATGAGAAAGCTGGGGTCAAGTTAACCTAGCGTGCTAATTTACTATGGTTGTACTACTTGTATCGTAAAACTGAATCTTGTGCGCTTGTTAGGTTCGGCAGAGTTCTGACGTGACTCATATCGATATTGGTGGATGCATGATCTAAGGGCGTGTCTGAGGTTCTTGTGCGCTACATACATTGGCTTTAGTCCTTTGACTCGTATGTAAACTCACTTGTTGAGCTACGCTGAGGGCAGTTGCCCTCGCCGGTTAAGATTACACTTACTAGAAGCAAATCCGAGAAAACTGTAGAGATACGGTTTGCGCTAATACGAACAAAATCAACGATAAACTCTCATTATTAATTTCAACTGGCATTTTTTACTGATAGCCACAACTAGAGAGCTGATGGTGTAGCTTTTTTGCGCTTGTAGCACGCTCAGTGCATAGGCAGTCAGGCAGCAGGCAGCAGCATGCAAGGGCAGGGCATGGCGGGTGCATACCGCGCGGTCGCTCCATTACCTGCGGCGTAATGAATGTTGTGGTCGATGGTGCGTGCTATAAGATGCTGTCAGATGATGATTGTTCGGCGCACGAGGACTGCAAGATCAGCTTCCGCACTCCTTGCAAGCCGGTGATGTGACGACTACGATGCGATTAGTGAGGCGCCAGCTGGCGTTCGTATGGCGTGTGTGAGTGGTGTCTGCAATCGTTCACGCGCCGCGCATTGCTATTCCATCTCGTGCTTGCGTTGGCGGTATGCTAGCGCGTGGCGCGCCTATGCAGGGTCTATCTGTGCATCGTCAGGCTTTTTCGGGGCATGTGAATGGGCACCCCCAATTGCATGACAGCTGTTCACTAAACTCATACGACTTAGTGAGGTGGCTTGGCTGCTCTTGGGTGAGCTCGCTCTGGCGTGTAGCGGGGTGGCACTCCGCGCGTAAGTCAGTTATAGACTGTGACAGGCTCGCTCTGGTGCGCAGGAAGGGGTGACCTTTGCATATGTGGCCCCGTGCTTTTGTGGCTTTACACTGAATAATAGGAATGCCCATGGGAGGCCTCAGGAGGCGGTGGATCGCAGTGGGCTGCTGTGCTCAGGGTGTTGTTCTAGCAGGGCTGCGCGTCAGTAGGGGGAGGTGAGGAGACGACGCGATAAGCGATTCATGGGGCCTTAATAGCACAACTGCGTGTTATATTATATTAGTTAGGCTGCGTAAATTAAAATTCACTCAATCCGCGCGTTTATGGCTCTGAGAAACGCGTAGAATTTATCGCGCAAAGCTATTGCTAAAAGCGAGTCGTGTAGCGTTTGCCTGGGTGTCCCGCGTTGGAGTTGTATCCTATTCAGTCGCCGGTAATCGAGAGGGGGGAGACTTAGACGTAGCGACATATGAAATGGTTAGGCATAGAGTGTAATTGCAGCTAATCGTGGGTGACAATGAAAGGCGTCACGAAATAGTTCACTGAAGGGAGAGTATACTAGACATGGTGTCGGTATAGGTAATCAGTAGAGATTCTTAGAGAAATGTTAATCATCTGTAATTCACTATGTCCTGTCGAGGGGCGATAAGATATTTGCTAATATGTAGGACTAAAGTGGCGATGAAAGAAGAGAGAGAGAGAGAAGAAGCGGTACGAGAATGAGAGACATGGAAGGAGGATAATTAAATAACACAGGGGAGAGAGGTATCGAGTGAATTCAAGCGCCGGGTACGGGAGATGCCATATTGCATATATATATTCCTAGATACCGTAATAGACACATGTCTTAGCTATACCTCTCATGTGAATATTTGAGTTTATTGAGCGGCGGCGCGAGTTAGTCAATATATAGGCAATATATGCGTAACCCGTAATCTATCTGTAAACCGCCTGAATATAGACGACCCGTCCGGTGTGCGTTGGGTGGTTTTGGTGAGCTGAGATTCTTGACTTAGGAAAGTGAGAGGCTTCAGACGAAAGAGAGAGGTTAGAGAAAGTGAGTAGAGATGAAGAGTGACATGTCATGACGGTGAGAGAGGTATAGAGAGACGGGAGAGGAGAGAAAGTAGCGGAAGTGGGATGAGTAGAGACAGGATTAGGTTGCTAGGGGAGTGCAGGCGTGTATGCGCACGAGTAGAGTGAGCAGTGCGATGCGCGCGCGCGGAGGTAGCAAGTGAGCAACCGTTACTGTGAGGAGAGCACGAGTTATCCTGCTGGAGTAGGTCAAGAGGACAAAGAGAGGAAAGATATGGTACGACGATGCGAGATTAATCACAAGAGATATGCGGAGAGAGGAGGGGGCGCTGCATAGTATTTAGTAGATGAGATAGGAAGACAGAGACGACGCGAGAGGAGTAGAAGGAGAGAGGGTACAAGCATGAAGGCACGAGGAGATGAGTAGAGCTCCGATGGAAAGGGCGCACGAGGAAAAGGCCGAGAAGGACCGGGGGGCGGAGTAGCAGACAGGAGCGCAGACATGCATTAGAGCTAGAGAGAGAGGAAAGAGCGCAGGAAATGAAGATTCGAGAGAGAGAGAGTGAGAGAGAGAAACGCGACGGACTCGAGATCGCCAGGGAGACCGAGTGAGGGGATGTAAACCTTAAGAAGGGAGCAGGGTGAGCGTTAGAGTTCAGTGATATAGTAGCGGAGAGATTCACGAGTAGACCACGACGAGAGAGAGCTAGCAGGAATCACGAGGATGACGCAGTAGGGAGCAGAGAAAGAGAAGGAAGAAAAGAGAAGAGAGACGAGAGAGAGAGAGAAGGAGACGAAGAAGAGAGGCGAGAGAGACGAGCTATAGAGCAAAAGGGAGGGAGAAGGCGAGTAGGTAGAATGAGAGTGCGGAGGAGAGAGCAGAGAGAGAGAGAGAGAGAGAGAGAGAGAGAGAGAGAGAGAGAGAGGAGTAGAGAGAGAGAGAGAGAGAGAGACGAGAGAGAGAGAGAGAGAGAGAGAGACGAGAGAGAGAGAGAGAGAGAGCAGAGAGAGAGAGAGAGAGAGAGAGAGAGAAAAAAGAAAGAGAGAGAGAGAGAGAGAGAGAGAGAAGAGGAGAGAGGAGAAGAAGGAGAGAGGAAGGGGAGAGAGGAAGACGAGAGAGGAGAGATAGAGAGAGAGGAGGGGGGAGTGAGAACGAGAAGAGAGAGAGAGAGAGGAGACAGGAGAGAGAGAGAGAGAGAGAGATAAGGAAGAGGGAAGTAGTGGAGAGGCCAATGAGAGGCGATGGCGTGGGTGGGAAAGTAACACCAGAGACCAGGGGAGAGTGAGAAAGAGCGAGCGAGAGACAGAGAAAGACAAAGGAAGAGAGAGGGAAAAGAGAGAGAAAGAGAGGGAGAGTGACGAGAAGTAAGAAAAAAAAAAAAAAAAAGGAGAGAGAGAGAGAGAAGGAGAGAGAGAGAGAGAGAGCGAGAGAGCGAGAGAGAGAGAGAGATAGAGACGAGGGGGAAGAGAGGGGGAGCAGAATAGAGCGGGGAGAGAGAGAGAACACAAAGAGAGAGAGAGAGAGGGAGAGCCGAGAGAGAGAAAGCAAAAAGGGAGAGGGAGAGAAGAAGAGAAGGAGAGAGAGAGAGAGAGAGAGAGAGAGAGAGAGAGAGAGAGCGAGCAAGGTAAATGTGAAACCGTAAGAATGGTGAAACTTATTTTCATTTAGATAATAACCACTGGGCTGTCTGATAATCCGCGCACCCTATCTACTCTTGTGTTCCTCTCTCTCTCTCTCTCTCTCTGCTCTCTCTCTCTCTCTCATCACACACTATTTTTCTCTCTCTCTTTCTTGCTCAATGCACTGGAGAGACAGCAGAGCAGAAGAGAGGAAGAAGCAGAAGAATAGAAGAGAGATAAAAAAGGAGAGAATGATAGAAAAGATTGCGAAGCAGAAACTTCAGGAAAACAGGAGACAAAAAGAAAGAAGAAGAGAGAAAGAGAAGAGGAAAGAAGAAGAAGAAGCAGCGAAGAGAGAGAGAGACAGTAGACACGATGAGAGGCAAGTAGGAGGGTAGTAGAGAAGAAGAGAGACAAGAGAAGAGAAGAGAAGGGAGGAAGGAGAAAGGAGAGGTAAAGCGGACAGTGACCACGGCCGGAGGAGCCGACAGGATGAGAGGGGAGGAAGAGGGAAGAGAGTAGGAGAGTGAGAGAGGTTGACAGAGGTTAGAGTAGATAGAAGCCGATTATGTGGAGCTAGCTCGAGAGAGGAGGTAACGTAGGCTAGTGACGAAGAAGGAGTAAGGAGGAATAGCAAAAGCAACAGGCTGGTTAGGATTACAAGAGGGAGGGGGGGTAGAGGAGTAGGGGAAGAACCGCCATCAAGAGGCAATGAGACTGGTAGTAGTAGTAGTAGTAGTAGTAGTAGTAGTAGTAGTAGTAGTAGTAGTAGTAGTAGTAGTAGTAGCTGTTGTAGCAGTAGTAGTAGTAGTAGTAGTAGTAGTAGTAGTAGTAGTAGTAGTAGTAGTAGTAGTAGTAGTAGTAGTAGTAGTAGAAGCAGCAGCAGCAGCCGCAGAAGCAGCAGCAGCAGAAGCAGCCGCAGAAGCAGGATTCACAGAAGGCGAACACAGGTAGCAAAAATAATACAATCTGAAGTAAATCTGATAAACTGAATCCGCAGGTCGACTAGAGGAAGAAAGCACAGAAAGAGAGAGAGAGGAACCAGTGAGAGAGAGAGAGAAGTGAGAGGAAGAGATAGAGAGAGAGACAGGGATAGACACGCAGAGAGCGAGATCGAGAGAAAGAGAGAGAGACCGTGAGAGAGAGAGAGAGAGAGAGAGAGAGAGAGAGAGAGAGACGAGAGAGAGAGAGAGAGAGAGAGAGAGAGAGTGAGACATACCGAATAAGAGCGTGACAAAGCGACAGAGACACTAGGAGAGCGCGAGCAGCTATAGAGAAACACAGCGCGCGCGAGCAGCTATAGAGAAACACAGCGCGCGCGAGCAGCTATAGAGAAACACAGCGCGCGCGAGCAGCTATAGAGAAACACAGCGCGCGCGAGCAGCTATAGAGAAACACAGCGCGCGCGAGCAGCTATAGAGAAACACAGCGCGCGCGAGCAGCTATAGAGAAACACAGCGCGCGCGAGCAGCTATAGAGAAACACAGCGCGCGCGAGCAGCTATAGAGAAACACAGCGCGCGCGCGAGCGAAGAATCGCGGGTTCGCAATAGTGACCGCGAATAAAATCTACTCACCCGCCTTCAACCCTAACACACCCTCACCTTTCCTTAATTATACGCCTCCCCTCAAGTACCCTCGCACAGTGGTAATCACGTGGCGGCGTGGGCGTCAGTCTATGCGCGTGACGTCGCGGCCGGTGCCCATAACACGGAAGTAGCGGGACACGTGTAAACTCGGGGCTGCAATTTGTTTGTCGGGCAAATATTTTGCAGGTAGTGCGCGTGCATCGAGCGATCGTGTATTGATCCAGTTAATTAGAACACCGCACGATGGGGCTAGCTCGCTCTCTCTCTCTCTCTCTCTCTCTCGCTCTCTCTCTCTCTCTCTCTCTCTCGCTCGCTCGCGCTCTCTCTCTCTCTCTCTCTCTCTCTCCCTCTCTCTCTCTCGCTCTCTCTCTCTCTCTCTCTC
>NW_014580148.1:9553-11245 GCF_000485595.1 Priapulus caudatus | reverse complement strand
TCTCTCTCTCTCTGTTTCATTACTCTCAGTCTCGCGCGCGCGCTCTCTCTTTTTTCGTCACTCACACAAACACAATACATACACAGTTTATTTAATATATATATATATATATCAATAGCTAAATATATATATATATATAATATATATATATATATACACACCCGCATATATATATATATATAATATATACGTATATAGATGAGATAACAGGTATAGATAATAAGATAATAACATGATGGTTAAATATATATGCATATATATATATATATATATATATATATATATATACGTATATATATAAGATAATAGGATAATAACATGAACATACAGACGATGACGATAGCTACTTACGTGGCGGCGTGCGACGTCGGGCGTACCTCACGCTCAGCCGGTCACGTGACGCTCCTCCTCCGCCAATCAGCGCCCGCGTCTGCAGCTCGTTCGTAAGCTCTGACCCGACGACCGGATATCGGCCGACGACCGTATCCGGTCGCACAACGTTCTCGCGTCCCGCCCACGCGTCGTAGTCGTCGCCGACGCCGATGACGACATCGTCATCGTCGTCATCGTCTCGTCGTCGTCGTCGTCGCCGTAGCTGACGCGGCGACGGTCGGCCCGTCGGCGCCAGGATACACGGCGCGGCAGTCGGTACCCGGCGGTGGCGCCACCTGCGCCGCCGACGAGACCGTCTCTTGTTCGCAGAACGACGACGGCGCCCGACGCAGACGGTTGCCAATGCGTTGCTATGGCGACGAGCAGGACGAGAACGACCGAGAGCCTACACGCGTGACACATTTTCCTGACGTCGGCGTATGCTCCGGTGACGTCGGCGTATGCTGCGGTGACGTCGGCGTATGCTTCGGTGAAGTCGGCGTATGCTTTGGTGACGTCGGCGTGTGCTGCGGTGACGTCGGCGTATGCTGCGGTGACGTCGGCGTGTGCTGCGGTGACGTCAGCGTGTGCTGCGGTGACGTCAGCGTATGCTGCGAGAGATTCTAACGATGCGCCTTAACTTTTTCTCCGTCGGCGAAACTCGACGACCCGTGACCTTTGACCTCGCTCGTCGACCTCGGTCGTTCACCCTGACGATCTGTCGTCGTCGTCGTCGTCGTCGGCGTCGGCAGCAGCGGCAGCTGCGACGGAGGCGGCGTTGTCGTGTGGTCGCACAACCGGATGTTTACGTTGGTTGGCAGCCGGAAATGGAGGCGACAGTCAGCCGAAAGTGTCTATAGAGCAGAAAAGTTTGAATTAGTGTCTAACAATCAAATCAAATATTTATGATTCCTATCACTACAAAATACTTGATTAAATATGCGTGCGTTCGTGCGTGCGTGCCTGCGTGCGTACCTGCGTGCGTGCGTGCGTTTGGCTGTGCGCGTGATTTTTGTCGAGTGTATATGTCTCTAACTATTTCTGTCAACGAACGCCATTTCATTCTTGCTGTTCTTCAAATATTTTTGAGACAGCTTTCGACGAAATGTTGCTTTCGACGAAGTAATTGCTCACTGTACTGTCAACTATCTTGTACTTGTACTGTCAACTATCTGTACTACTGTCAACTATCTGTTTATGTTTCCGTTTAAACAAACGTTTACAATTTCTGTCAACCGAATCTTCCGCCCCTATCAATCTCTCTCTCTCTCTCTCTCTCTCTCTCTCTCTCTCTCTCTCTCTCTCTCTCTCTCTCTCTCT
>NW_014580148.1:2860-8118 GCF_000485595.1 Priapulus caudatus | reverse complement strand
AGAGAGAGAGAGAGAGAGAAGAGAAGAGAGAGAGAGAGCAAGAGAGAAGAAGAGAGAAAAGAGAGCAAGAAAGAGAGAGAGAGCAAAAGAGAGAGAAAGAGAGAGAGCGAGCGAGAGAGAGGAAAAAAAGAGAAAAATATTTGCCTCTTCCTTCTGATGATTCGTTGGCAACGGGATGTGTCACTGTAATGTGTCACTGTGAATGCCCCAGAGTACGTAACCTCGCAGAGCGCGTCTCTCTCACTCACGGCAGCGGGGAAGGTGAGATAGGAAAACAAAGAGAGGGGGCGAGAGAGGGAGATACAGAGAGAGAAAGAGAAATAGGGGGAGAGAGCGAGATAGGGAGATAGATAGAGAGAGAGAGAGATAGGGAGATGCAGAGAGATTGAGATATAGGGAGATAGAGGGAGATAGGTAGATTGGGAGATAGAGCGATAGAGAGAGAGCGGGCGGATATACAGAGAGATAGAGATAGAGGGGGAGACACAAAGATAGAGAGAGAGGGGGAGAAAGAGAGAGAGAGAGCCTATGCAGTCACTGTAGCAGCAGCAGCAGCAGTAGCTTACGCTGGTAACGTGATGGGGGAGGAGTCGGTCGTCCGCTGCACCAGATAGCTGCTATCTCTCTCCCCACTGCTCTTCTTGATTTGTTCTCCACTCAGCAGCAGCAGCAGCAGCAACAGCAGCAACAGCAGCAACACTTGCACATGCTAACACTTGTCGTTGACACTTGTTGTTAACACGCTGTTGTTAACACGCTGTTGTTAACACGTGGTTGTTAACACGCTGTTGTTAACACGTGGTTGTTAACACGTGATCGTTAACACGTGGTCTTTTGCACGTGATCGTTACCACGTGATCGTTAGCACTTCAAAGTAACACTGGTCGTTAACACTTCACGTTAACACGGTGTATTAACACGGTGCCTTAACATCGGTCGTTATCACTGGTTGTTAACACAGCTCTTTAACACGTTTCGTTAACATCTGCCGATTGCACATGTCATTAACACGATTCCTTAACACTGTCGTTAACTTTCGTCATTAATATTTTTCGTTAACACGTGCTCGAATTCCAAGAATCTTCTCGTTTTCCTTATTCGTTAGCTTAACGCTGCTCGTTGAATATCCTTGTTAACACACTTATCGTTGACTTGTTAATCGTTATCGTTAACACACTTGTTAATTTGCGGCGTTTTTTTACCTAATGATTGTTCACGTTGCGTTTTTTTGTCTTGCGTTCTTAATTCTGCCTTGTTAATTTGCGTCGGTTAACTTGCGTCGTGAAGTTGCGTCACTAACTTGCGTCGTAAAGTTGCGTCGCTAACTTGCGTCGTGAAGTTGCGTTGATAACTTGCGTCGTAAAGTTGCGTCGCTAACTTGCGTCGTAAAGTTGCGTCGTCAATGATAAGCTATCAGCTCGTTAGCATACTCTGCGGTTCGGTAGACTGCGCCGACGTCGTTTGCGCCGCAGGGACGTCTGCGGAGAGAGACAGAAACTATTGAAAGACGAGTAGATTATGGTGACCGTCTATAACACATATTTCTGTCACGTGCGTTTTAGATTACGAGATAAAGTGCGCCACACACGCTGTGGAACTTGCTGTGCCATCGTCCACACGTGGAAAGTGGCGCCGCAAGTTTGAACAGCGTGTGCGGAGACAACTTATAAAGAGAGCTTTACAACTTGTAACTTATAAGAAGCTCTTTATAAAGGGCTTTAAGAAGATGGATGCGTGGATGCATGCATAGATAGACCTCTGGTTTCCTCTATCTAGTCTGCCTCTGTTGGTTTCTCTTTGACCAAGCACCTCATTACAACCCGGAATCCCCTCGTTGCTTTCTCTCTTTATCTCTTTCTCTCTCTCTCTCTCTCTTCTCTCTCTCTCCTTTGTCTCTTATTATCTCTATCTCTCTCTTCTCTCTCTCTCTCTCTCTCTCTCTCTCTCTCTCTCTTTGGTCTCTTTATCTCTCTCTCTCTCTCTCTCTCTTCTTCTTTGGCTCTTTATCTCTCTCTCTCTCTCTCTCTCTCTCTCTCTCTTCTCTCTACTCTCTCTCCTTTCCCTCTCTCTCTGCTCTCTCGTTCTCTCGTCTCGTCTCCTCTCTCTCCTCATCTCTCTCTCTCTTTCTGTTCTCTCCTCTCTCTCTCTCTCTCGCTCTCTACTCTCTATATAGTATATAATATCGCTACTCCTCTCCTCTTCTCACTCTCCTCGCCCATCCCGCCATCCCTCTCATCTCATCGGTCCCCCGCATTCATGGCTAATTTCAATGCGTAGCGGCGGCGATGACAAGCAGTGTAAATATTCGAACAACGGAAGCGGCGCCGCTTTCCAACGCACAGGTGCGAGCGTTGCGTTACTGTGTGCGCGCGCCTCCACGTAATGCACCGGCGGCGCACACCTGTTGACGAGGCAATCAGCCAGGTTAATGAGGGAGCGGTGTCGGACAGAGTATACCGTTCCTCGTCTCCGGGAACTGACATGAATGAACTGATGCGAATCGAATGGCAGGATGGAGGATCGCAGGACGAAAGAGAGAAGGCAGGAGAGAAGGAGAAGGAGAGAGAAGAGGAGAGACGAGAGAGAGAGAGCGAGAGAGAGAATAAGAGTGAACAAGAGAGAACAAGAGAGATGAGAGAGAGAGATGACAGAGAGAATGATAAAAGGGGAGAAGGAGAGAAGGAGAGGAAAGAAGGAGAGATTGAGAGAGAGAGCGAGAGATCGAAAAGGGGGAGAATGAGAGAGAGAGAGAGAGAGAGAGGGGGAGAGGATGGCGAAAGACAGAAAGAGAAAGAAATTGAAGGCAATCGTGAGTGAGAGAGAGAGAGAAAAGGGAGAGAGAAGGGAGAGTAGAGAGAAGAGAGAAATTAAAGAGAGAGAGAGAGAGAACCGAAAGAGAGAGAGAGAGAGAGGAGAGAGAGAGAGAAGAAGACGACGGAAGAAGAGAGAGCAGGAGAGCAGAAATAGAGAGAGAGGGGAAGATCGAGAAGCGAGAAGAGATAAGAGAGAGAGAGCGGCGAAGACGAGAGTAGAGGGGAGAGTGACATGAGAAAGAGAGAGAGGAGAGCGTGAGTGAGGAGAGGAGAGAGAATAGAGAGAAGAAGAGATTGAGAGAGAGAGATAAGAGAGAGAAGCAGAGAGACAGAGAGAAAGAAGAGAGACAGGAGAGGGAGAATAGACAGATACAGAGAGAGAGTAGTGGGGGAGAGAGAGACGGGATGCAGGAGGACGAAGGAGAGAGAGAGGGAGAGAAGATGAGAGAGAGAGAAATAGAATGAGAAGGTGAAGAGGAGCGGCTGATGGAGAGAGAGGGGGAGGAAGAGCTTGAGTGAGATGAGAGGCCACGAAATAAACGTTTACGGAGCTCGTAGATAATACAATGCACGATTATGACAATAGTTATATTAAATTCAATAATAATATTAATATCAATAATTATTCTCTATATCTAACCATAATCGACAACAAAAACACACAGATACACGCATGATACCACACACACACCACACACCACACACACACACACACAACACATCACACACACCCACTGCAGCGGCACCGCACGCACGCACGCACTGCACGCACGACCACGCACGCACGGTCGCACGCACACTACACCACACGACACTCAACACACAAACACACACACACACACACACACGCACCAGCTTCGCGCCGCACGCACTGCCACGCACGCACCGCAGCGCACGCACTCAGCCACGCACGCACGACACGCACTCACGCACGCACGCACGCACACACACACACATTACGTACACAAAATTCGTCGCAGAGTAGAGTAATGTGAGAGAAAGAAGCTTCAATCAAGATCAAAGATCAAAGATCAATCAAGATCAAAGATCAAGGATCAATCAAGATCAAAGATTAATCAAGATCAATAACAACAGCCGCTGCTTATATCAAACGATATGCTCAAGCACATACACGCAGGACGCAATACCAAACGCGTAACGTGATGCAATCGACACATTTAGCATAGCACTAAGCTCTATATCGTGTTTAGAAAAAAGGTTACGTAATATAATATCCGTAACGTGATACAATAGATGCATGTAACGTGGCGCTGAGCGCTGTATCGTGTCTAGAGAAAAGGTTACGTAATATAATATCCGTAACGTGATGCAATAGATGCATGTAACATAGTGGTAAGCGCTATATCGTGGCGGGGGAAAGGTTACGTAATATAATACGCGTAACGTGATACAATAGATGCATGTAACGTGGTGCTAAGCGCTATATCGTGTCTAAAGGGAAGGTTACGGAAGATGATTTAACCAGACTCGGGATGGACAAAAATATAAAGACACTGATGCGTTAAATCATAATTGCAAGATACTTTACTGTAAGTACACTCGATAAGAACAAATTGATTTGTTTCATTATGAGTATAGACACAATTTGAGGGCAAAAGTCGAATTTTGCGACATGCGGTTTATCCCTATTAGTGTTATTATGAAGTTTAAAGTCGTTACTTTATATTAAATGATATACTAAAAAAACGCTACACACATACACACACATACACACACACACACACGCAGCGCACGCACGCATCGCACACACACCTCGCACGCACGCCACCAACGCGCACGCACACACACACACACGCACGCACACATCCGACACACACACACACACACACACAACACACACACACACACACACACACACACACACATATATATATATATATATATATATATATTATAATACGTTATGCTGTTACGATTGCTACTATGCATACTCTATACACTATCCGACACTATTCTATTGTAGTATGGTGTCAATTTTAACTGTCAATGATCGTACAGTACAATCAGCAACAATAAGCATCCACAACAATGACAAACTATTGTATCGAAAACTACTAAAAACTATTATAACTAAAACAGCTAACACCAGCAACTTACAAGTATCGTAACTACAGCAACTACCAATTATTTTTAACAATAGCAATTACAACAACTATTGCATTTACAACAACTAACAGCTACTGTAACCATGACGAATAACACTTATTGTAGTCACACACTAACAATGATTGTAACTATAGCAACTACAACAACTATTGCATTTACAACAACTAACAGCTACTGTAACCATGACGAATAACACTTATTGTAGTCACACACTAAAAATTATTGTAACTATAGCAACTACAACAACTATTGCATTTACAACAACTAACAGCTACTGTAACCATGACGAATAACACTTATTGTAGTCACACACTAACC
>NW_014580148.1:0-1613 GCF_000485595.1 Priapulus caudatus | reverse complement strand
TTCTCTCCCTTTTCTTTCTCATCTCTCTCTCTCTCTCGCATCCTCTTTCGTCTCTCTCTCTCTCACCATAGCAATTACGTGAGATGGCGTCGCAGGGTCTCTGCATCACCGCACACAAATTAACCGCACCAGGCAATTCACAGGGCTCACACGGCCCGTCACACTGTGTTTCCACACTGGTCCAGATAATATTATATACTGGAGTGAATAATAAATTTCACTCTTTTTGATTCACTCCCTGTATATATTATATTATATATATATATATATAGTATATCACGGTTAATAATGACAAAAATGTCCAATGACAAACGTCTTTATTAACCCTTGATATATATATATATATATAATATATATATATATAATAATAATATATATAATTCACTGGTATATATATAATTCACTCGCAGCCAGATGCTGAAATATTCTTGTAACGGGAGCGCACGCACAGGCTATGAAAGCGAGTTCTATCGAAAGTATGCGAAAACTGTGACTGTGCGCAGGTACAGGTGTGACAGTGCCACCAATTACCTGCGACTCGGTCTGTCACACACAGACGAAGGTGACACTAAGACACAAGTGTGACAGTGTCACCTATTACCTGTGACTCAGTCTGTCACACACAGACGAAGGTGACACTAATACACAGGTGTGACAGTGTCACCTTCGCCTACGACAGAGTCTGTCACACACACGCGCATGTGACACTAAGACACAGGTGTGACAGTGCCACCTTTTACTACGACGCAGTCTGTCACACACACGCGCAAGTGACACTAAGATACAGGTGTGACAGTGTCACCTTTTACTACGACGCAGTCTGTCACACACGCGCAAGTGACACTAAGATACAGATGTGACAACCTTCCCCTTTACCTACGACACAGTCTGTCACACACACGCGCAGGTGACACCGACGGTATCACAGTGTAAGAATTACCTGCGGCACGGATTCTCACACGAGCACAGGTGGACCCCAACACACGCAATAGTAGCAGGCACACCAGACCTTGATCTATCTATCTAACCACCTCACACAGTAGTAGTAGGCACACTAGACCTTGATCTATCTATCTAACCACCTCACACAGTAGTAGTAGGCACACCAGACCTTGATCTATCTATCTAACCACCTCACACAGTAGTAGTAGGCACACTAGACCTTGATCTATCTATCTAACCACCTCACACAGTAGTAGCAGGCACACTACACCTTGATCTATCTATCTAACCACCGCACACAGTAGTAGCAGGCACACTAGACCTTGATCTAAACTCTCGGCGCGTCCGATAGTCCGTCTTGCACCAGCGGGACGTGTGATGTATATATAAGCCAGTAGCACCGATGGAGGAGGATGAGGATGAGGATGATGCTGCGGTGGTGGTGATGCGCACGTGGGAAGCAGGGGACACGGACAACACGCGCGCACGTGGCTTGCCAGCCGTAGCGGCGGCGGCGGCGGCGGCGGTAGCGGTCGCGCATGCGCGGTGAGAGCGACGGGGGCGAATGCTGTGATAAGGGAGGGGGACCGGTGTATACTTAAGGATAAGCGGGCTTCCTGGTCGAGTCGAGAGAGAGAGAGAGAGAGAGAGAGAGAGAGGAGGGGAGGGGA
>NW_014580147.1:13384-15884 GCF_000485595.1 Priapulus caudatus | reverse complement strand
GCGTACACAAATACACTCGACATGTTGCCACATTCTACACTAATGCTCCTTAGTCTGGGCGTAAGAAGTGTAAAGCTGTTGTTGGCTTGCAATAGATTTGTGAGATGGTTTCGCTGTCTGCATTGCGTGCTCCTTCCCGCAGCATGGCGTGCTGCCAGGCCGGCCGTGCTGCGACTAACGATACACACGGCGTATGATCGTTTCGCATGCAATGGCGCCGTTTCATTCTGAATTTCGTCGCGCATTTACTCTAGCATGTCGAACCACTTCCGCGCGGAAAAGCGCCGCTACCAGAAATACACCAATCGATTTCTGAAGACAAAAAAACGCAGGTGGGTTTTTAGGGCCGACATTTTACTTTTTTCTTACTAGGAGCGTTTTATTAAGATTACGTGTACATATACGGTAAATACGGCCGATGTAAGAGGTCTATAGAATTCTGGCGGTTGCCGCCGTGCGCAGCAGAAACGATAATAACGCTTGCGCATGCGCGCACGCAGCCGAGCGGCGACGTGCTAGAATCTAGCCGCGTTTTTCCCGGAACCAGCGCCGTGACGTCAGTTCCCCTGTTCATTCATCACTCGATTACGTTATTTGTTTAAAAAAATCTTTAATCCTTTAAACGGATTTTGGCTCAGTGAATCCACCCACCCCCAACCCAGCGTGCGCAGTGAAGCAATCCTCTGTTTGTTATAGATGTTGCTCATCGCCTTCTGGTTGAAAAAAATAACGAATCGCACACAATCGATGCAAGTTGGTTTGGGGTTAAATAAATGTTGACGTTGCTCGGTAAGGCTCTTGTTATTATCATCATCAACGTCATCGTCATCATCATCATCATCATAATCATTAACGTCTTCGTCATTGTCAGTATCGCCGTCATCGCCATCGTGGTCGCCATCATCATCATCGTCATCGGTATCTATATCATCATCTCGTTCTTCTTCTTCTGCTTCTTCTTCTTCTTCTTCTTCTGATTCTTCTTCCTCCTCATCATCATCATCGTCATCATCATCATCGCCATCATCATCATCGTCATCATCATCATCGCCATCATCATCATCGTCATCATCATCATCGCCATCAGCATCATCTCTATCGCCGCCACCTATCATTATGCGTTATCATCACCATATACATCATCTCTGAAACATACGCGAAAATAAGCCAGAAGTTTAGCTCGGGAAATATTGTGCCGTAAAGCACGAAGAATTTTAATTCCCTCCCTTCTTGCTTGCTCTGTATCTTCTTCCCTCACTTTCTTCTTACTATCGACAGTTTCTCTGTCCCGCCATGCGATTATGGCTGCGACTTAGACACAAGCGCTGAGGGTAAGCCACTTACCAACGTATGTGGCAAGTTACTACTGCTACTCTTACTGCAGCTGCTGTTGCTGTTGTTACTGTTGCTCCTGCTGCTGCTGCTGCTGCTGCTGCTGTTGCTGTTGTTACTGTTGCTCCTGCTGCTGCTGCTGCTGCTGCTGATGTTGATGATGATAATGATGCTACTGCTACTGCTGCTGCTACTGCTGCTGCTGCTGTTGCTGTTGTTACTGTTGCTCCTGCTGCTGCTGCTGCTGCTGATGATGATGATGATAATGATGCTACTGCTACTGCTGCTGCTACTGCTGCTGCTGCTGTTGCTGCTACTACTGCTACTACTACTATTGCTGCTACTGCTACTGCCGCTACTGCTGTTGCTACTACTACTACCAGGAGTAAGATAATATAGGAGGAGCATGACACTCCAAAACACGAGAAATTCAACATTTGCTTGCCTAATTTTACCGATGATATATTACGTGCAACTTGATAAAAATTACACCTAAATTAGCGTTGGACATCCACCTCACACTCAAACTTTACTTTGTTTTCATACCTCTTTTTTTTATGGAGATATAGCTTTGAACGTCACACATGGTTCATAGCGTTTTACTATGCTGGGGGCTCAGCTTCCCTGCCGTTTCAAACAGTTGCTATCTCTGTGAGGAATGGTCTCTTGTCTGTTTAAAGAATGCCACCTGTTGGCGGCAGGAGTAAGATAATATAGGATATTATATAATATAGGATAATATAGTATATGTGTGTAAATATATAGTGTGTATATATGTGTGTATATATATACGTGTATATATATATATGTGTGTATATATATATAGGATAATATATATAGTGTGTATGATATAATATTGGATATAATATTATGATCCTATTTTATCTTACTCCTGCCGCCAACAGGTGGCATTCTTTAAACAGACAAGAGACCATTCCTCACAGGGATAACAACTGTTTGAAACGGCAGGGAAGCTGAGCCCCAGCATAGTAAAATGCTATGAACCATGTGTGACGTTCAAAGCTATATCTCCATCAAAAAGAGGTATGAAAACAAAGTAAAGTTTGAGTATGAGGTGGATGTCCAACGCTAATTTAGGTGTAATTTTTATCGAGTTGCACGTAATATATCATCGGTAAAATTAGGCAAGCAAATGTTGAATTTCTCG
>NW_014580147.1:11030-12812 GCF_000485595.1 Priapulus caudatus | reverse complement strand
CTACTACTACTACTACTACTACTACTACTACTACTACTACTGCTACTACTACTACTACTACTACTACTACTACTGCTACTACTGCTACTACTACTATTGTTACTACTGCTACTGCTACTGCCGCTACTGATGTTGCTACTACTACTACTACTACTACTACTACTACTACTACTACTACTACTACTACTACTACTACTACTACCGTCATACCCCTACCACCACCACTAATAGTAGTAGCAGCAATACTATAATAACAGTTCTAACATCGCTCTTACTATAACGTAATGCGGAGAGACGGAAGGCTCGAGTGATAGACCACTAAAGTACGGCTATAGATAGTCTAAAACAGGCAGGCTACAGTGCAGACAGACAGTGTGGGCTCTAGAACAGACGTGAGGCACGCACGAGTAGCGGGGAGTCGGTCCCATCGCTCTCGGGAAGCTTTTTAATCAGCGCATGTATAAACGATGAAGGCAATTTGCTTTGGGAATGTCAGAACTTCGGGCTGGTAGTTGACTCGCGTGTAAAAACCCCTCCACAGGCGAGCAGCAGCACGAGTGTTTAACTGAAGCTGTGTTTAGCTGCAGGGAGGCTGACACCGTCTGTTTGTTACTGTTTGCGGGCGGGGGCGCTGCTCTGCTGTTTCCCGCCGCGAGGTGTCGCGTTTCTAGTCGGTGGGTGGCGGCCATCTTGTCAAGCGGGTTAGCAGTAGAGGGGAGGAGGGGGCGTATCACGTGATGAGGCCGCTAAAGTAAAGGCTACGCCGCGGTTGTGACCACAACCCTAGCATTATCCCCCAAATGATTTATATTAAAGCATAAGCCTTAGCCTGGCCCTAGTCGGGAACCTGAGCCTGCCCCCTAATTATAACCGTAACTCCGACCCTAACCATAACCATAATTCTAAGGTTTACCTCATTCATAACTCCAACACTAACATTAACATGACCCTAACACCGACGTGTGTGACACTAATCCGAATCATGATCATGTGCTCTCACACAACACAGACTTTTTTTCCAACCCGCCTATGGCGGTCATCTTGCTAGAGGCGACCATTTAGCTAGAGGCGGCCATCTTGTTAAAGGCGGCCATCTTGCTAGAGGTGGCCATCTTGCTCGAGGCGGCAATCTTGCTAGAGTCGGCCATCTTGCTACTGGCGGCCATCTTGCTAGAGGCGGCCATCTTGCTACTGGCGGTCATCTTGCTACTGGTGACCATCTTGCTAGAGGCGGCCATCTTGCTAGAGTCGGCCATCTTGCTACTGGCGGCCATCTTGCTACTGGCGCCCATCTTGCTAGAGGTGATTCACGGGTTAGGCGGCGGGAAGCGGGGCGTCTGCGATGTGTGGGCAGCGTGTGACCTCGTTACTCGTTACCATTCTGCTGTTCACTCGCCGCACTGTTTGCATTTCTCATTTCTCATTTCTCATTTCTCATTCACACACGAATCGAGTAACGCTATAGTTGCCCTAGAATTTTGATGATATATACACACACATATATATATATATATATATATTGCTAGTCGGGTCGGAGTGGAGCATGGAGCACACATATCGAAATTCTTAGCGTTGCAAGACGATGTTTAAACAATTAATTTGAATAATCAAGTCATAAGTCTTGATTCAATAGATGTTCTCCTAGACGTGTTATCGCCATCATAATCGTCATCGTCGCCGGCGTCTCCACTGTAGATGGCGCTTTTGTCTTTGCCGGTGCCTGTTATGCCCGTTACCGCTCTCTCTATCTCATCCTCCTCTCTCTATCTCTCTCTCTCTCTC
>NW_014580147.1:1953-7647 GCF_000485595.1 Priapulus caudatus | reverse complement strand
GTGTGTGTGTGTGTGTGTGTGTGTGTGTGTGTGTGTGTGTGTCTGTGTGTCTGTGTGTATGTGTGCGTGCGTTTCCTCGGAGAGAAACCCTTTCCCTTCAGTGTCGATAAAAACGCGTAGGTAAGTGTCTGCGCGATATTTGGGTTCCTTTTCACTCAGCCACCATAAATCAGCAGGCGTCTACGACCGCTGAGAGTTAGTCGCTCACCGTCGTCGGAGCGTAACACCTCGCATGCGCGCATCGAACGACGCGGGGGTCCGTCTACCGCCGCTGACCGTCGTCGACATTTAGGAGCGAGCGTGAAGGCATTTTTTAATTAGTCATGACTTAGTGGCCGCTTAGGGACTCGAACCCTCGCGCGTAAGCCAGCCATTGAGAGCGGCGGGGAGGTTGCGTGCTCCATGGATGCTGCGGGGATGCTGCGTGCTCCATGGATGCTGCGGGGATGCTGCGTGCTCCATGGATGCTGCGGGGATGCTGCGTGCTCCATGGATGCTGCGGGGATGCTGCGTGCTCCATGGATGCTGCGGGGATGCTGCGTGCTTCATGGATGCTGCGGGGATGCTGCGTGCTCCATGGATTCTCGAGCATTCTCCGACTTCGCCATCCTCTGGCTTGTATCGCGCCAGATATTTCTCCGGCCAGACAGCGCGGCCGCCTGCGTGCTAGCATGCGGACTAGACTCTCTAACCTCCGCCCTCATTACGGAAGAAAAGCAGGCAGGCGAGCTTAGCGGGCAGCCAGCGGTAACGATAGGTAATGGAGATGCTATTCTTAGGCCGCCGCGAGAGAGGGAGCTCGCGTGCGGTAGTCGTGTTAGACGCAGCAGCAGCATGATGATGGTCAGTGACAGCCGACACGCGCAATTACGGCATGCATCAGCGAGCAGGCGCATGTCAGCCGCACAGGTCGCTACATGTGTACTATGTGTACGTCATACGTCAGCCGTACACGCGTGCACGTACTGCTCAGCATGCACATGTCGTCATATGTACGTGTAGTACCGCTGATGCACAGGTGTACATGCTGTACAGAATTCGGGGAGTATTGGTGTACATGTGTACATGTGTGACGGTGCACATATAGTACAATCAGGTGTGCATGTAGTACAATCAGGTGTCCATGTAGTACAATCAGGTGTACATGTAGCACAATCAGGTGTGCATGTAGTACAATCAGGTGTGCATGTAGTACAATCAGGTGTACATGTGGTACAATCAGGTGCACATGTGGTACAATCAGGTGTACATGTAGTACAATCAGGTGTACATGTAGTACAATCAGGTGTACATGTGGTACAATCAGGTGTGCATGTAGCACAATCAGGTGTACATGTGGTACAATCAGGTACACATGTGGCACAATCAGGTGTACATGTGGTACAATCAGGTGCACATGTGGTACAATCAGGTGCACATGTAGTACAATCAGGCGTGCATGTAGTACAATCAGGTGTACATGTAGCACAATCAGGTGCACATGTAGTACAATCAGGCGTGCATGTAGTACAATCAGGTGTACATGTAGCACAATCAGGTGTGCATGTGGTACAATCAGGTGTACATGTGGTACAATCAGATGTAGATGTGGTACAATCAGGTGTACATGTAGTACAATCAGGTGTACATGTGGTACAATCAGGTGTATATGTGGTACAATCAGGTGTACATGTAGTACAATCAGGTGTACATGTAGTACAATCAGATGTAGATGTTGTACAATCAGGTGTGCATGTGGTACAATAATTGTTTATGAGTACAGATTGTACGTTTGTGCATTTTATGTGAGCTTATGTACAATTGGTACAGGGGCACATAGGCATGCGCGTTCGTTTGTGCGCGCGTGCGTGCGGTCGTGTGTTTTCGTCTGTGCCTGCGTGTGTGTGTGTGTGTGCGTGCGTGTGCGTGTGTGTGTGTGTGNTCTCTCTCTCTCTCTCTTTCGCTCTCGCTCTTGATATCTCTCTCTCGCTCTTGATATCTCTCTCTTCTCGCTCATTCTCTAACTCTCCCACTCTCGCTCTCTCTCGCTTTCTTTCTTCGTTCTCTCTCCATTCCTCTCCTTCCCTTTTTCTATTTCTCCATCTGTATCCGTCTCTATCTCTCAGCTGCTGTAACACGCGCATCACTTCGCTAGCAGCCTCGAGGCTGCGCTATAGCAGCGATGAGAGATGAACTCATCGCTTGCAATTGCTCGTTAACGCTAAATTGTCTGAGACACTAATCACTGCACTTAAATAGAACGAGTTCTCGCGGCTCTCTCTCTTTCTCACTCTCATGCGCTCTCTAGCTCTGTCTCCCTGTCTGTCGCTCTTGCTCTCTTTCTCTCTCTCTCTCTCTCTCTCTCTCTCTCTCTCTTTCTCTCATGCTCCTGCTCTCGTTATTTCCTGCCCTCTCCCTCCCCCTCTCCCTCCTCCCTCTCTCTCTCCCTCCCCTTCCCTCTCCCTTCCCTCTCCTCCCCCCCTCTCCCTTTCCTTCTCCCTCTCCTTCTCCTTTCCTGTCTCCCTCTCCCTCTCCCCTCTCCCTCTCCCTCTCCCTCTCCCTCTCCCTCTCCCTCTCCCTCCCCCTCTCCTCTCCTCTCTCTTCTCTTCTCTCCCTCTCTCTCTCTCTCTCTCTCCTCTCTCCTCTCTCCTCTGCTATATGTAATATATCTTATATATATATATTGCTCCTCTAGAATGCTCACTGGCTAAGTAGCGACGAATGGGAACGGAAACCATAATCACTCTATCCATGATACGACACACACCACACACATCACACACACACACACACACTACACACACACACACACACACACACACACACACACACTCACACACACCACACACACCACACACACACACACACACGCGCGCCGCGCCAGCGCCACGCACGCACGCACGCCACGACGCACATTACCACACACAGTACGCACCACACACACACCACACACACACACAACACACACACAACTACACACACACACCACACACATCACACACACACACACACACATATAATATATAATAAACTATATATTATATATATATATATACATTGACATACCAAACACGCGCTGCGCACACACATACACACGACATCGCCACGCGCGCTGCGCGGCCACACACACAACGACGCGCGCGCGCCGCGCGCGCGACCACACACACACATATATATAAACTAGACAGATGGGCACTCACGCGAGAGTGCATACCTCCGCGAGCATGTAACATGTATGTGCCTCGCTGGGGCGGCTGCCCATGACTGACTTCGTGTGCTGCTGACTCGCCGCTCAACATACGTGGGCTCGCCCTGTGCTCGACGCGCTATCGATCGCGCGGTGGCTACACAAGAACACGAACACACTGACACGCGAGCGATTGCCCATGACCTCGTTTGCCGCGGCTGCCTGTGACTCGCCATGCTGTTCGACTCGCGCTCACTTGGTGGCTGTGCTGACTCGCCACAGCTGTCGACGCGCTATCGATTCGCGCGGTGGGCCTACACACACAACACGAACACACACACGCGAGCGATTGCATGACCTCGTTGCGCGACAGGGTAATTATAATACATATTACATATATATACATTATACAATATATATATTATATATACGATACACACAGCGGTACTACAACACACACAACACACACACACACACACACACACACACACACAACACACACACAACCACACATACACACACACACACACACACACACAACACACACACACACACCACACATCAAACACACACGTTGCGCGCGCGGCACACACAACACACAGTAGCCTAACCAGCAGCAGCTTCAGCCATATGTAGCACACAACTAGTAGCAAGTGAGCAGCAATACGCAGCGGGCTCAAAGCAGCAGCAGCGACAGTAGAAGGCAGCGGCCAGCAGCTTAGCTGGCAGCCGGCAGCGGCGAGCCAGCAGCAGCAGCACCACTAGCAGCAGAGCAGCAGCTTAGCAGCAGCAGCAGCAGCCACCAGCAGCCAGCAGCAACAGCAGCAGACGCACCACCACCATCACCAGCAGTAGCAACAGGGCAACAGCAACAGCAGCCATCACTACCCACACACTGCAGCATGCACCACGACCACCAGCAGCAGCAGCCAGCAGCAGCAGTAGCGTCAGCCGTCACTAAAGCCTGGATGCGATGCTCAGCTCCCCTGAGCGAAAGCGGCCGGCTGCGGATGAGAGCCTACGATAATGAATCATTGACACGTATCTTACGCGCCTCGGCTCCCGCGCTCTTCCTCCCTCATCTCTTTATACGCAGCGCTCCGCCACAAAGAAATGAATCCGCTTAAAAAAAACACAAATTCGAAGAGTCGGTGGAAGTTAGTCGGTCTCCCGCCCGATAGAGGGCGCGATCTTCGTCACAGCAGCCGAACATCGCTCTCTGATTGGTCGACGTTTGGGTGCTAAAGATCAGGATCACGTGTCGTTGAGGCACCATAGGACCCACCCAGGGTAGGACCTACTACAGAAGAGAAATAATCAGCTACGAAAGGGGGAAATTATGAGAGAGGGGTCTTCTTCTAGTGATTAATTATTAATGGCAATTCATTTATTAAAATCCGATCGGTTTCACGAGGAAAGCAGGGGAGAAGCAACCAGGAGTTAGAGAGAGAGAGAGAATTTTGAGAGGCGAGGCGGAGAGTGGGAACCGCACTGCGGGGCTCGAGGGGATCAGCTGATCGAGGGAGGTGTAGGGGAGGAGGGAAGGGAGAGACGATGAAGGGAGGAGAGACCCATGAGAGAGGGGAGGGAGGAGGGTAGGAGAGGAGGAGAGGAGCGGAGAGGTGCGGGAGAAGGATGCGAGAGAGAGAGAGAGAAGAGAGAGAGTCGGGCCCGGCCGCATGGCGCTGTGAATGAGTGAGAGAGACACGAAGAGAGAGAGAAAGAGAGAGAGAGAGAGCCAGAGATAGAGTGACAGAGAGAGAGAGAGAGAGAGAGAGAGAGAGCCAGAGATAGAGAGAGTGAGAGAGAGCCAGAGATACAGCGACAGAGAGAGGGCGAGAGAGACAATGAGAGTGAGAGAGACACGAAGAGAGAGAGAAAGACAGAGAGAGTGTGTAAAGCGATAGCGTCAGGAAGAGATAGCGAGAAACGAGAGAGAAAAAGAGAGCGTCGGACAGAGTCAGAGAGAGTCCGAAAGAAAGAAAATTTCACTACGCAGCGCTGCATGATGACACCCTGGCGATACCTGGAGTTGTTGACCTGCCGACCAGCGCTGTGGGATTTCACCGTCGTCGTTTGCGTTATCGGCCAACGACAGCCGGTGACGTCACGGCTCCCGCCTTATCGCCGATCGAGCGACGAGATTGGCAGACGATGGATTTAATGCATTAATTTGAAATTAATGCGTGCGTTTGTCGCTTACGATGCACTGATTCGTGACGGTGAGAGATGGAAGCGAGTCGCAGTAGAGTGCTGCTAGAATACACGAGGGTAGGTACAGTAGAGTGATTACTAACATCCGCCAATCCATCCATTCATTCGTCCATCAATCCATCGATTCATTCCTCCATCAATCCATCCATCCAATTGTCCATCCATCCATTCGTCCATCCATCAATCAATCAATCCATTAATCCATCCATCCATTCATCCAATTGTTTATCCATCTATTTGTCCATCCATCCATTTGTCCATCCATCCATCCATCAATAAATCAATCAACCCATCCATCCATCCATCCATTCATC
>NW_014580147.1:0-647 GCF_000485595.1 Priapulus caudatus | reverse complement strand
ACTTTCTTTCTCTCTCGGTCTCTCTTACTCAGAATCTCTCACTTTCTTTCTCTCTCTTTCTCTCTCTCACACACACACTCTTTACTCTTTGTAAATTATGAATGAACAAGGTGTAGTCTCTGTAGGAAGGTTGGGAAGAGCGAGAGGGAGAGAGAAAGAGATGGAGAGAGAGAGAGAGAAGGAGAGAGACGGGGAGTGCGGGAGAGAGAGCGAGAGAGGGAGACGTACTGTTTG
Organism: Priapulus caudatus; assembly: GCF_000485595.1. Classification (NCBI taxonomy): domain Eukaryota; kingdom Metazoa; phylum Priapulida; class Priapulimorpha; order Priapulimorphida; family Priapulidae; genus Priapulus; species Priapulus caudatus. The sequence goes on along the minus strand of NW_014580147.1, from coordinate 413 downwards.
CCTGTCTGTCTGCCTTCTTCGCTTTCGTTTCGGCTTTCTCGCTATCGCCCTCCTTCTATACCTTCTTCTCTTACCCTCCTCTCTCCTCCTCCATCTTCACTTTCCTCCCCCCCCCTCCTGCGAGCTATCGTCCGTGCGTGAGGCTCTAGAACACGTAACCTTTCTCGCTCGCCGGACGACCGCAGCGCAAAGAAAGCCCGTTGTCGTGCCCGATAATGTCAAAGCTAGGTGCGACTCCTTGACGTTGACACCACGTTGACACGGCTGCATATAGGTGGTGACACGCGATGCGAACGCCAGCACACACCTGTTACCTGTCAACTGTCACATCATCCCCTAATGAATACCCGCTGTACCAGAAAACAATCGGGAAGACATGCATGCACGAACAAACGAATGGACGAACGCATGAG
>NW_014580146.1:13432-20296 GCF_000485595.1 Priapulus caudatus | reverse complement strand
AGGTACACGTGTGTGCATGCGTGCGTGCGTGCGTGCGTACGTGCGTGTGTGTGCAGGTACACGTGCGTGCGTGCATGCATGTGCACGTAGACGTGCGTGCGTGCGTGTGCACGTACACGTGCGTGCATGAGTGTGTGCGTGCGTGTGCACGTACACGTGCGTGCATGAGTGTGTGCGTGCGTGTGCACTTACACATGCGTACGTGCGTGCGTGCATCGCTATTACATGACATGACACACTAAACATGAAACATCGCTATTACGTATGAACAAGTACAGTATCATTGAACAACTCTGATTGGCTGATGAATTGTACAATCGCGGACACACTAGGCGAAGAAATCGGGCGATGAAATCGGGCGATAATATCAAAACGTTTTGATCTATGCGATGACATCGGGCGATGAAATCGGGCGATGAAATCGGGCGATGAAATCGGGCGATAATATCAAAACGTTTTGATCTATGCGATGACATCGGGCGATGAAATCGGGCAATGAAATCGGCGGCGATTGAGTGGACACACTAGGCGATTTCACGGCGATTACATCGCCCGATGTAATAGCCTGGTGTGTTCGGTCCTTAAGACATATTCACTTCGAATAAGAGGCATTAATTGCCTCCACAGACGTTTTATAGCCAGATATAATCGGGGATAAGTTGGTCCATCGCATGCCCTATGGGTCGTTCTATAGCCCAGCGGCAGTTAATGTAAGCGGGCTATAGTACTAGAGCTAGTATGATTAGTGATTTAATCATAATTAAAGTTTATCACGCTTCGCGAAACCGGCCCGAACATTTAATAACGTATTGACGGTATTCCATTTCAAATCCCGTGCCGTAATATTAATAAACACCCTGTATGACACAAATTACGAAGTGTTTATTACTGATTGGGCGCCGGATTGGAAATGGAATACGTTATTGAATGTATTTCTATGTATAAAAACGTTACAGAAGTTAGAAAATTTGACTTCAACTGTGCTAAATATAAGTACAAATTCAAAACATTAGGACATGGAGGCTGCCATATTGGCTCCTTTTCCATAGATGGGTACCTCATCTTTTTATTCCGTTTACTTTACATTGACAAAGAAAATGGGAAGCTACTCTATGCAACTCTGCTATTCACGTGACGATGAAATGACGCTGTTGTGTTGCGCCAGGGGCTCACGCCTAACCGATACACATGTCTAACGCATTTTTTACGTGCGGTGCGTATAAAACCAGTCTGACAGTCGCTTTCTACGTTATAGGTGGATGACGTGGAGAGTTATAACAACGCCGTCATGCGCGAGTTACGCCCGTTATGTGATATTTTGGCATGGACGTACAACCGGGTAACGCGATCGTGGACGGCAGCCGCCGTTATGCAAGCAGGCGACCATATACAACTGAATATTCGACGTCAGACTTAGAAACAAAATTATGTGAGCTGAAACTAAAGAAATAAGCTTTTCATAATAACCGTCGAATGCGACTACTCACAAAGTATGTCAAAAGAATAAGGTGCACCAATACAGGTTGATGTACGGGTAAATTAAAACGGCAGTCGGCGCCACAGGTACGTGTAGGCGTCAGAGTTTGATTATCTATAAGTGACTATATAAGGTTGTTCAGGCCGAATTAAGGCCAAAGACCGACTCAGCAGCAGACAGACGGAGAACCAGAAGGCCAAGAGCGCGCCGTAACTGACGCGACGAGCACGAAGCACGTATTTCATAGGGGACACAATTGAAGACGACAACTGTTGCTCTTGCCTATGCACCATGTAGGCACACTGACTGAGAGCGACGGACGCACGCGAGACAACAATCGACGACAACCAAATATGTTAGAAACGCTTTCGTATTTTCGCGAGGCGACTGTCGCGCCGGCGATGATAATACTCGTGGCCAAACGCTGTGGCAATCTGTGCAGGCAAACTTGGAACATTTCAGCCGATCCGCATGTTTCTGGGCCCGAACCAAATTCCTGTCGAAAGATTGAGGCAAAAAGCAGAGGTAGAAACCTAGAGCTTGCACAACATATGCATGATTAGGATTTCAAATGCTTATATCATCACTATAACTAGTAAGGTCGTGATACCTTCTTTCCTGTGTTTAGGCACCTTTGGATATAATCATTGAAGATGATTATAAGTAACATAATTGGATAAGTAATGACAGATAAGAATGTTGCAATACTTATGGTGCGAGGCATGGAGAGTGGTTTGTTGCATGAGCACGACGGAGCGGCGACACCACCAGCACACTCGCATATGAGCTGAGTTGGGTAGTTGGAGTCACCGACTGTTCTTCAGTTTGTGACACAATCTTGAGATGTGGCTCAGCCAGAACGGTAGGGAATGCCCCGCAGTTTGGGCAGCACAAGCGTGACACAATCTGAGGATTGTGCAGATTCCAAGTTTGGGTAAAGCGACAGCGCACACTGTATAGTAGCTACAAATGGCCAACCACTCACAGCGCGTTTCCATCGGAACGTGACCACCACTTGACGTCCACTGAAAGTTATATAAGCCATGGCTAGCGCAGCGAACGTAAGACGTGGTCCCGCAGCCGCCTAAACGTAGCACGATGTCCGCAAACAGTGGGGCTGCGGCGAACGCCATCTAACGCAAAACGTGGCAAGGCTAGACGGTCACATCAGACGTGATTATTGTTGTACGCGTTCGTATAATATGCTAGCGTGAATGATAGTTCACTGTGGCCTAGTTAATACGCCACACTCGTTATAATAGCAGCCGTTTTTACAGCAATTTATTTAAGAAGCAGCAGCAGGAGTTTTTTTTTCGATTTGCCTCATGTGTGGCAGCTGGCACTGTGGTGCAGTGCCTGGTGCAACTTTGTCGCTTGAGCCGGAGGTCGCATCGCCTGGTCGCTCGCGCAGCATGTGGCTGCGCCAGTTCAGCCCGCGACTGTTGTTCGTTTGTCGTTACGGTCGGTCGTGTCGCTGGCCAGTGTGTCTTGCCTTTAGTGTGTTCCGCGCAGTAACTAGAGAACTCCGCAGCCTAGCGAGGAAACTACAACAACTGTCAACAAGTCGTCACTTATAGGGTAGCGGGGTAAAGTTTGTATATATAGGTTGCCGCCACCAGTAGGCCTACCAGTATAGTAATCATATGCGAGGGATGAATAGAGTTCCATTTTTCACTATTGCTAATAAATTCTTAGCTATTAATCTGTAGCATATTATAACTTATATATTCACTCAGGACGATAGGACAAATAGCGGGATTAATTTTTCTCATTATGCACGCCGATGAGTATTCATGGTTAATAGGCCAAATAGCGAGACTTCCACAATCAACTTAGCCCAAAACACAACCGCACACGGGTTTTGACTGACAGGCCAAAATGAGTTGGGTAATGACCTTGCCAAATAGTATTAGGTTGGGAGATTTAACCGTGTCGCAGTAATTCTTAAATTCTACACAATATAAACGAATGACGTCGACAGCCCAACCATGCAACACACACACATAGCAGACCGCGTCAGTGCTACAAGCAAATCCGCCAGAATACAGATAAAGAACGGCAGTAGAATGACGCTCAGGTAGAACAGTTGAAAGAGCGGGCGATAGGTGTCGCTTCAACGCATGGTCTTTTTCGACACTGTGACGACTCACATAATGTTTCGGTCGAACCCCGCCCCCCCACAACACACAGCCCACCGCCCCCCCCCCCCTGCCCCCCCCCCCCCCCCCCCACCCCCCCCCACAAAATGAAGCATAGAACGAGTCACGAACGGCGCTTAACAGAGACAGCACGCACGCGCAAACTGGCAGGTTTTAAAGCAGAGGGCTACGCGCCCCACATACTTACGAAAGCTCACACCCTCCAGGTCTCAGATGGGACGAGCAAGCGGCCCGCTGGCCCCCAAATCGTTCTCTATTCTTGACCGGTCTGGCGCAGAGCATTCAGTTGACTGACGCCTCTCGATGAGTATCGTCACCGCACTTGCTATGTGTAACAAGTGAGCTTGGTAATGTATAACAAGTGACTTGGGTATGTATAACCAAGTGACTTGGTTATGTCTAGGACAAGTCGACTTGGGTATGTAGGTAACAAGTGAAGCTTGTATGTTAACAGAGTTGACTTGGTATGTATAAACAAGTGACTTTGGTATGCTATAACAAGTGACTTGGTATGGTATAACAAGTGACTTGGTATGTATAACAAGGTGACTTGGTAAGTATACAGCAAGTGCTTGGTATGTATAACAAGTGACTTGGTAATGTACTAACAGAGTGACTTGGTATGTATCATGTGAAAACGACAATGTGACAAAGTGACGAACGATGTGACAGACGTATCGTGTTGGTATGTGATAGCATGTGACTGGTGATCGTGCTCCATCAGCCAGCGATAATGTGTTTTATGGGTCTCATCTGTTAGCCAGCGGTGCAACTGGAACATCGTGTAACGAATAATGGCCAGTTCAGCGGAGATAATGACAGAATCCAGTGATCAAATCAAGGCTAGGCTAACGGCGGATGAGGGTCTTACGTGGCGCAGTACGGATTTCCATGGACAGTATTCATGTTGCCCACGTCGGTGTAAACAATGTGTTCTTGTGTGTTGCTACGATGGCTGAGGGATGCTACCGAACATGCGTCTAAACAGAGGAATTGCTCGCGAACCTGTGATTTGGAGGATAAAAATGACCCACCGCCCTCCCGCGCCGCATACGCCTATGGCTATGACTTTGTAAGGAACGATAGTACTAACTATGCAAATGGGAGCGAGAGAACTGATTAGTAGCATTTCTTGATAAATTCTAGGCTCTTATAGATACGACAGCATGTCTTAGCCTTAAGTCTCTGTGAATTTTGAGTCTATATGAAGCGGCGGATTAGTCCTCATTGATTAGCTAACTATGCACCGCGCGGCTATGACCAGGCTGAAGATGAAACGTCACGAAAATTTTGAATGTTTTTATCCTCCAAAAATGGGAAAGTGGGCGGGGTCGATTTTTATCCTCCAATCACAGGTCGGAGCAATTCCTCTGTTTAGACGCATGTGATGCTACCAGTTCATCTTTTTGACTCTTAGATGGCCTTGTTATCATTTTTTGTATGGGAGCTCCACGTTTTGCTGATCATGAGGTCCTGTATATCGTTTGTTGCTGAAGCTTTGCATTTGGTGCCATTTTAGTTGTATTGGAGAGGCATGAGATGTCTCCTAGCTCTTGAGGAGAGCTGCCAGAGACAGCTGCATGTATACATTGTGCAAGCAATTGCTCTACAGTCCTGTGGAGATGTTGAAGACGGTCCACACAGTCTCTCTCAGCGAGGTCCGGCAACTGGCATACGTACATTTTTCCTAAACTTCTCCTTCTTTAGCATGCTGTCTCCCCCATTGCCTTCACGTTCAGCAGATGTTGTATGGAGCATTGGTGGCTGGCTGTTCTGATGCTCGGTTCCTCTCTGCACCTGGTTTCCAATAAGCAAGGAATGTACAACACTGAATGTACAAGGAATGTACGCGCTTATGTCGGGCTTGCGAGCCGACTCGACTGGAAGCAACTGGCTGCAATTCACTGCGACTGCAGTGCTTAGGTCGGTCGACTGCGACGCGACTGCCTGCGACTGGCCACCGCTAGTTGCTCGGAATAGAACAGTGGGCAACTGGACGCAACTAGTCGCTGCCGATCGCTTCCAGTTGCTCGAAATCCAGTTGCTTCCAGTCGAGTCGGCTCGCAAGCCCGACATAAGCCCCTCTTTATGCATGTGTTTGCATTGCGATGCTGCATCTGGGTAGCTGCATTTATACATGTGGCGACTGCACAACCTCGTACAACATAGCTCTGTTCATCGCTCGTAGCAGAAGACTTCAATGCAAGAATCTTCTAAGCTTCTTGATGTTATAAAGGACCGCGCCCGGTCTAACTGGGATAGCGTACACTCCATTCAGTTGTGCTCCGAGCTTGCACGTTTATGTAGCGTGGAATATCGTATCGTAGACAGTAGAACGTAACAGTTGTATATAAACGGTGGTAACTTATAGATTTATTGTAAACACGGATAAAACAACACACATACCAGTCAGCTGTCCGTGGACGTCTCTCCCGTTCTACCCAAAACCCCTGGGTTTTGTCTGTCTTTTCGCCCCCCCCCCCTCGACCTGTCCTTGTTTAGGATCGAGGTCGTTGTACCCCTCGACCGGTCGTGAGCAGGGGCGGATCCAGAGGGTTTGGGTGACCAGTTTCCATAGTTCTAGTCTCAGCTAGTGGGGTCTGGGGGCATGCCCCCCCCCCCGGGAATTTAAAAAAAATTAGGCTATATTTGGTGCACTCTGGTGAATTTTGAGGGTCAATTCTGAAGATACCCAGCCTGTGACCGGTTTCTGGAAACCGGTGCAAACTGGCCTAAATCCGCGCCTGGTGAGAGCTGTTCGTGGTACCTCCCTTAATGACTATATCGGCCATGCCTTCTGTCAACGTTAATTTATATGCAGCTCTTAAGTAGGCAGTTAATGTCTGGTGGAGCCATTGCCTGCTGTCTCTAGACCGATTGTGTAGGTGGTGTGTCGAATTCCCCCCTCCCCCTTTCTGTTTAGCGTTTCCGCGTTACTACATTTGCATCAGGTATTGCGATACCTCGTGCGTGCCATGTGAGTGTAGTCGTGGGATGCTCCTGGGCGAACTCAGCATCTTTGCTGTGGTGCCAGTAGTCATCCTCCTCCATTTTAAGCAGAAGGTGTAGAAGGGCATCGATGCGCTTGTTCATTCATTTGCTGTTAGGCCAAAACAAAATATAGGTGTGGTTACCGTTTCATGCTGAAAAAAAATCGGGTAGGTAGGTAGGGAAAACATTTTATTTTATTGAAACATTTTATTTACGAACCATGTCCGAAGGATGTGC
>NW_014580146.1:9994-13422 GCF_000485595.1 Priapulus caudatus | reverse complement strand
TGGGTACCTCATCTTTTTATTCCGTTCACTTTACATTGACAAAGAAAATGGGAACCTATCTATGCACTGCTATCACGTGACGTAAATACGCTGTTTTCGACCAGTCACCTACCATAACATGTCAAACATTTTTACGTCCGGTCGTATTTCCGGTCGGTCGTATCGTCATTGTATCCCTCGACCGGTCGTGAGAACTGTCCGCGGTACCTCCCTTAATGACTATATCGGCCATGCCTTCTATCAACGTTAATTTATATGCAGCTCTTAAGTAGGCAGTTAATGTCTGGTGGGGCTATCGCCTGCTGTCTCTGACCGATTGTATAGGTGGTGTGTCGAATTCCCCCCTCCCCCTTTCTGTTTAGCGTTTCCGCGTTACTACATTTGCATCAGGCATAGCGATGCCTCATGCGTACCGTCTTATCTGAGTGTAGTCGTGGGATGCTCCTGGGCGAACTCGGCATCTTTGCTGTGGTGCCAGTAGTCATCCTCCTCCATTTGCTTGTTCATTCATTTGCTGTTAGGCCAAAACAAAATATAGGTGTGGTTACCGTTTCATGCTGAAAAAAAATCGGGTAGGTAAGTAGGGAAAACATTTTATTTTATTGAAACATTTTATTTACGAACCATGTTCGAAGGATGTGCGTTGTGCTTTTTGAAGCAGGAACTGTCCAATTCATTTTTTTATTTTATTTTTTTATTTTAAAGAAAATTGACAATAAAATGTTTAGGGTCGCTGGGAATAAATAGGGTCGGTTGGGAAACGGTAACCACACCTATATTTTGTTTTGGCCTTATGGCATTCCAGCCTCTGTAGTCCTCATCTGTCATCACTGCTGCTAATTTCAACTCTGTGCAGTCTCAGTTAACCGTACCGCATGATATTACCTTAAAAGGTTTTCAAATCAACTTGTATCGTTTTAATGGCTCATATATACAGTGGTGGGCGATTGAAGTATCTTGAGTATAGGCGTGTGTGACATGAGTAGCACCCATTGTATAGGAATGGTAGTTGAGCAGGAGATGAAATTGTCCTCCAGTGGTGTTAAACCGGCGACCATGTAAGTGTAACTGAGTAATTGTATTGTTATATTCTTCATTTGCAGGACGAACTGCAGAAGGCCAAGACTGTGATAATGCCAGTAAATGTAGGAAACAGTACCACTGGACACTTTGGGTATGACACTTTAATAATAACAAAAATCATTAGTAGCCTAGATTCAGATTCTAGATATACTGGGAGTCATTTTAATTGCAAACGTGGTTTATTATAAATGTATCTTTTATGCCACTGTAGTATTTGTTTATTATCTTGCTATTTCTGAATTGCAGTAATTGCATGCGTTGCGCATGTCGCAAAATGTTGCTGGACGGTGACATGTCGTGTCATGTCGTGTGACATGTGACATGTGACAAGTGACATGTCGTGCTTTTATGGCTAGTAATAATTTACTTCAGGGCATTTCTACGTGGAAAGTCGCTTAGAAAGGGGACGTGGTGCGTGGAGGATGTGGGGAGGCAGACACAGAAGGATACATCATCATGTGGGGTGTTTATTTGCAAGGTGAGATAATCCACTTCTCATGCACCATTTCATAAAATCTTCTCTGATAAAGAAAAATAAATCAGTTGCTAGCGGAACTGAAATTTTTAGACGTATATACAGTGATATATAGAAATAATAGACATATCTCAACTGCTGTGAGACCAGTTACTTGGTGACATAAAAGACAAAATATAAGACGCTGGTATATGTACTGCTATATCAAACTCGCAACTGAACTGGTGTGAAACAAGTTACTGGAGCCATTGAATTGAACACACGACCCTATCACCTTTTTGCCTAACAGACTACCAAAAATGTGTAACCATTACCCCCACAATCAAGAAAAGTTGAAAAGAATTAATAAATTCGATTGTGTAAACCTACAGAGCATGTTCGTTTATATCGATAGATTGTTTATGATAATTGAAGCATCGATCAACTTTTTTTTACTGAAAGTAAATAGCGTAAATTCAGCTTAAACTTAACCCTAACTTAATGTTTAGCTACTATGAATGTACATGGATCTGATTTTAGGTTTGACCTGCGTAGGCTATTGAAATTGCCGCTAGGTCAAGTATACATTAGGACCCTAGTCTGCAATGATAGCAGGTTTGGTTAGGGTTATAGCTCAGTGAAAAAAATACACGGGGGCTCGGGGCGATTTAGCCCCCGAAATGCCAAAAAGAGCCCCGGAAATGGCAAAAAGAGCCCCCGGAAATTTGCATAGATTTTAGAGTGCTATTTTCATGCACGCGAGCTTGAAAAGTAGCCCTTGAAAAATAAATTATATTTTTTTCCCTGTAATATAGTTAGGTGATGGCGATGGTGTTTTTGTAAGTAATGTGGTCGTAAAGTAAAACTTACAGCATGTTTTCTACACAGGGAGTAAACCGTGTACAGTGTTGACAACCGTGATGCTAATGCGGACGACGATGACTTGGCTGCCGGACTCGCGAGCGACGACAAGAAACCATTAGGTACATCTTGCGCGGCGTTGGGAGACATCATCAATGACTACCTGTCGTGCGCGCGTGCGTGCGTGCGTGCGTGCGTGCGTGCGTGCTCGTACGATGTGTGAAGACGATGTGTGGCGAGAAAGATGTGACACGAAGGGAATTCTTACCATGTTGTACGTGCGGTATAAGCTGGATTACTTAATACCTATTTAACAGATTAACTCCGAGGGTACGTTACTTGCTAGTATTGAGGTGTAAGCGTGGGCGATCGAGACTTATAACATGCGTTTGTTGCAGCACTTCAAATTTTCTCGACGGTTATTCGTAATTGCATATTAATGTATGCGAGTAATGAGCAACCGACTGAGGTGAATAAATATAATAACGTGTACGAATGTTTAATTTGCGACATGGATAGCATGTGATCCGGTCGTGTTTTATTTTTATTCAGAGAAGAACACGACCTCGCACATTGCTATCGGACAAACGGGGAGGCACAGAGTGTGATGAAATCAAGCAGTAAGTCTGCGACACAGCCCACGGCTGCCAAGACAAAAACTACAAGTGCGGTCACATGGTTCGCACAGTCTTGGAAAAGTCCTTGAATTTGGGGTGAGTCCTTGAAAAGTACTTGAATTTTTGTAAATGTTGATTTTGTGCTTGAAAAGTGCTTGAATTTCATGAAAATGTCCTTGAATTTTTAGAAAGAATCCTTGCTTGTAATAAAAAGAAATTTTGTACCATTAATAATGTGCAAACCTCAATAAAAATTGCGTTAAATGAGCTTAAAAAGCTATAGACACGATAAACAGTTAAATGATGATCATAAATTACAGTAAGTCAGTAAAATCAGTCAGTAAATCAAGGTATGTTGTAGAAGTGACAGTGTTTAGAAGGGTTTATTAATGTGATCCAGGTAAGTTTTAGAG
>NW_014580146.1:0-9209 GCF_000485595.1 Priapulus caudatus | reverse complement strand
GCGTGCGTGCGTGCGTGCGTGCGTGCGTGCGTGCGTGCGTGCGTGCGTGCGCGCGTGTCTGTGTGATTGAAGTGTGAGTGAGTGTCGTAAGCTGGTTATCGTAAACATACGCCCGATTATAACAAGTTCATATTGTGACAAATATTCTTGTGACATATGTACTGTGCAGATGTGTGTTTCCCACGTAAATATGCGCTGGGAGTTTGTGTTCGATATATAGTTGTCAAGGTAGACGTTGTAAATGACATAAAGGATAAGGGCGATGAGATGTGACATAATCCTGAACAGAACTGGGAGTTTTATCTCCGTATGATTATTCTCATTTATTTGTAACGCATGCGTCTTTCATGCGCAAATAAAGTAGAAATTCGAATCATTCATGACTTTCATTGGCGATGTCGTCCTCATTTTAATGTGATTTTTTATTTGCCTAACCTAACGTTATCAATCTCTCCCATGCTCTTCGTTTTTTCGCTGTAACTTCTGCACAGCATCTGTTGATTGCTTGTTGTAGCAATAGAATTCAGCACACTCGGTGTATTTGCTTATTTCTTGAAATACGATCAGTGCAGCTTGGCAACTGGTGACAGTTGACAATTATCACTTTCTCAGGACTTCAGTTTAAATTTTGTGTAAGTCATGGTATTTGTAACTAAATGACTGTTTCGTTTGTCTTTAACAGCTGCAGTATAACGTGCATGTTTGAGTGTGCTCGTGTATTGTTATAAATATTACAAGGACAGGTTGTTATATTTTAAAGCGGCGTTATTAAGACAAGATTTCATCGATGAAGTTGGATTTTAGTTGTGTTGCGCCTTGGGGTCCTGCGTGTCCTGTCTCCTGCCAGCGGTTGTTCAGATATTTGCCGTGTCAGTTGTTATTCTCACGTTAATTCTATCATTTTATCAGCAAGGAAAATGTGTTCGAAATATACTCACATTTATAACATAAATTAAATATTTATTATTATTATTATTATTTATTATTTATTTTAATTTATAAAACTCAGAATTATATGTAGAAATCACTTGACGCCATAGGTATTCATTATTGTACATACTCGGTAAGGGCATGTTGATTAAGCAAGTTGTACTTTTAGGCATTTGTACGTGTAGTCGAAAGACGGTGGAGAGAAAGTAGTTCTTCTTGTCTCGTTTTACAATCTGCATCTTTCTTCACGTCGTTATGTACTATTCTGTATCTGAGTGCTTGTACACGTACAAAGAAAGGCAAAAATAACTCGGTGGTAAAATATAGCTTTGTTTGTTCATTAGTTTTATTGCGGTTATTACCTCCGCCAAGGAGGTAATGTAATCGGTCTCGTTTGTGTGTTCGTGTGTGTGTGTAGCCACTAGTGTTCGCGCGATTCATTCAGCAGCAGCTCGCCTTAGGGCGTCGAGTCAGCAGCACGCTCGCCTTAGGGCCGTCCAGGCAGCAGCAGCTCGCCTTACGGGCATCCAGTCAGCAGCAGCCAGCAGCGAGCCAGCTGTTTTACACAATACATGTTACATGCTGGCGGAGGTATGCACTTCTCGTGAGTCGCCCTCTGTCTAGTTAGTGAAGTGTAGTGTGTCTGGTGCATGTGTTGTGTGTGTGCGTGCGTGCGTGCGTGCGTGTGTGCGTGCGTGTGTGCGTGTGTGTGTGTCTACAAGTGCGTTTGTATTGGGTATAGTAAACCATTGTGAGCATTTTTGAAAGATAAACAAAGTCACGAATAAGAAAAAAAGGCGAGAGAGAGAGAGTGAGAGGGAGAAAGAAAAAAAGACAGGGAGACGAATTGTCGATTCCGTAATGCACTATGTATGTATCAATGTAAAACGACGGGATAGAGGCGAGAGACAATAGAGGCGAGAGAGGCGAGCAGGAAGGGGAAGAGGGGAGGGGGGAGAAAGAGAAATACATGNCGCGCACACACGCACAGACACACGCACACACGCACACACACACCGGTGCGCGCACACACACAGACGCACGCACGCGCGCACATACACAGACACGCACGCATGCACGCGCTCGCGCGCACACACACATGCACGCACGCACGCGGACACACACACACAGACACACCCGGACGCGCACAGGCGGGTGTGGTCGCACGTACGCGTGCGCGTGTATTGTAGGCGTAAATTCACATTTAATACCTCGGGTGGTGAAAAAGTTTGAGACGATGACTTTGAACACAAAGACTTTCTGTCAAAGTTTTTTTCACGCTTGACTGGCCATGGCACTTTATAATTATTTTCTATTATTATTCACACTAGATGGCGCTAGAACGTCAAAATGCAACATTGCATATACATACATACGTATATCGTAAGTACATACATTACATACATACAATACAGTAGCATACATACATAGCATACATACATACAATACATACATACATACATACATACATACAGTACATCAACATCTACATACATACATACACATCACACGCACACACGCAACACAGCACACATACACGCACACACGCACTGCACGGCCACGCACGTACACACACACATGACAAATATACACACATCACGCGCACACGACACACCCACACACACACACACCACACACGCACCCTCTCACAGACACACACACACACGACACACACACACACACACACAAACACCCGCCCCCCCCCCCCCCCCTCACACCCGGTGCGCGCGCACACACCACCACCACACGCGACGTCACGCGCGCACACACAGAGACAAGCACGCACGGCGCACACAGCATGCACGCACGCACGCCACACAACGCGTCCACACGCACACCCACACGGTACGCGCACACAAAGACGCACACAGCAGTACATACGCAAAACACGCACACACCACGCCACACGAGGAGAAGCCACAGACGTACACACACCACCCACACACACACACACACACACCACACACACACACACACCACACACACACACACAACACACACACAACACAGCACACACAACACACACACATTACACACACACGACAGCACACACACACACCACACACACACACACACACACACACATACACACACACACAACCACAGACAACACAACACAGCACACATCACACACACTACACACACTCACACACATAATATATAGTATTATATACGCACGCAACGCGACGCACAGATACAAACGCCGCGGCCACACGCGACGCACACACATACACACACACATAACACACAACACACACACACATCACACACACAGCAGCACACACACACACACACACACACACACCACCGGGGTGCGCGCACAGCACACAGACGCACGCACCCGCGCACGACACGACACAGACACCGCACACGACGCTACGAGACCGGCCGCACCCGCGCCGCACACACACATACACGCACGCCGGACACACACCAGCACAACACAGCGACACACACAGACACACCCGACGCGCACAGGCGGGAAGTGTGGTGCGCACGTTACGCGTGCGCGTGTGATTGTAGGCGCTAACATTCACATTTTATGCCTGGGTGGTGAAAATCGTGTGCACGTACACGTGCGTGCTGCGTGGCTGTGCCGCGCGCGTGCTGACACATCGTGCAATGCGCGTGCATGCGTATCACATGGCGTGCGATGCGTCTGCGTTTGCGTGCGTGTGCACGACAGCGTTTGCGCTGCAAGAGCGCTAGAAACTATACATGGGGGGGGTGGTATCCAACTCGCGACACGCGCTGCCATGCTGTGGGCGTCTGCGTGCGGTGCACGTACCACGTACGTGCCGTGCAGCTGGGGTACGTACACGTGCGTGCGTGCGTGCTGTACGTACACGTCCGTGCGTGCGTGCGTATCTGCGCTGTGCACGTACACTGTGCGAGCATGCGTACGGGCTGTGCCGTGCGCGGGCGTCGCGTTGTGTTGTGCACGTACACGTGCGCACATGCGTGCGTTGGGGCGTCGTTCACGTAACACCTTTCGCGCGTCGTTGAGTAAATGCACGGTTCACGTGCGTAGCTCCGCTGGCCCGTGCGTGCAGTACGTGCCGTAGCGTACCGTACCACGACATGGAAACGGAATATAGTTTTTATTACAGAACGTAGACTTTTATTGGATAAATCCGCACTTTAATAAATTATACAATCTCCATTATTTACACCATCGTTGATAACATAGCGCTAGCTTGTACACCGCCGTGACGTCACTACTACACACAACACGTGACTACACACACATACGTTGATAGATATACGTAACATTTAGTCCGGAAACAGACACGCCAACACACACCACACACGCCCGCTACGCGCACGCAGCGCACGCCACGCCACGCGCGCCACACACACACCACACACACAACACCACACATCAACCAAAACAGCAATAGGCCATCGTATCTTCCCAAACTCATCGCATGGCGGAAACAAAACACTAGATTCATCAACGCTACATCAGTACCAGCCTCCCCATCCAGTACACGGCTCTAGTATACAAGCAGTAGCACAACAACAGCTGTGGAACCCAACACATCGTTCGCCTAACCCTCTGACTTACTACTATCAGGAGTGAATAATCATAGATCTATAATCTAGAATCTAGAATCTATAATAACACTAATAATAATCGATTATTATCCACTCCTGCCAATATCTCACTGATATATAACGCTATGTGACTTGGCCTGATATCTCATTGAGGTTTCAACAAGCATTCATCTATCTCTAACGCTTCGTGTTTTAAAGTGATTAAGTCACCGTAAATAATAAAAAATAAAAATTTCCACTTTTTCAAATATATAAGCTGCATTCTGGTTAACCTTTTTATGGTCAAATTGCCTAGCATCTATGACTATCCTTATTTTACTATATGTTGTCCATGCTCGAACATACACTCGCTGAACGCATACATTAGCCATAGCAAGCAATAATGTCAGGAACACTAATATGAAATCCGTCCAGGTTTGTAGATTTTTAACTAGTCGAAGAAACAATCTTGAATCAGGCTAAGGAATTTGACGATCACGTTTAGTCCCTTTTTTTAGTTCTTTTTTGAACGTAAAAAATGGCAACGAAAAAATTTTACAAAATTTCTACCATAGAAATTCGTGACGTAGTCAATTTAATAACACAACTACCATTAACCTCGCGACACGCAACCACGAGCTCCCGCTCGCAACTCAATTAAGTTTATCTCACCGCTAACAAAAAATCACAAGAGTTTCAATTACCGTGTTAACAAATCTACGCGTCACCGGCGTTGACCGAGAAACAATTTCTGCGCGGGCCGCGCACACGCGTCGTTCATGATTCGGTGGCGCCCCCGAGTGGGCAGACTCGGAGACGATTCTACGCTACTTGCCGACAACACGAGTCACGAGTGATTTAGGTGACGCGTCATTCGTCGGTGTCACGCGATCAGTTCCGTGATGGGCGATCATTCGCGTGGTGGTCACGCGCGATCGACTTCCGTGATGTGATGCGTCATTCCGTGGTGTCACGCATCATTCCGTGGTGTCACAATGCAGGATGAGTGATATTACACGTCATTCCATGTTATGATATGTTATTCTGTGATGTCACGCATCATTCTGTGATGTCACGACCCAGGATGTGTGGTGTGACGTGTCATTCGCTGACGACGTCACAATGCAGGATGTGTGTCGTCTTCTGTAACACTTGTCCCACACTGGACATCTCTCCACACCTGTCCACACCTGGGGACATCTTCTCCACACCTGTCCACACCTAAAGCGTGACATCTCTCCACACCTGCCACACCTGGGGGACACCTCCTCCACACCTGCTGACACCTGTCCACACCTGGTGACCATCTCTCCACACCTTTCCGGTGACACCCGTCCACACCTGGTCCACACCTGCCACTCTAACTTCCGTCTTGCTGCCGCCAGCCGAGGGGAAACGCGAACGACGCCCGCTCAGCGATCCCGTAGTCGCACGGCGACGACCTCGACGCTAGCGCCAACCACGTGCGCGAACGTGCACGCCGCCCTCGCCGCCGCCGCAGGCCGCACGACCGCGAGCCATTGCGTCCCGCCGCGACGTCCCCACAGCACTCAGAGGGCGCCACCGCTCGCCTGACGAGGAGGGATCGGCGACGCGCCGCCGCCGCGTTCGCCGCCAGCAAGCCCGTCTCGAAGGCGGAACGGTGCAAAGGCCAGCGTGGCACCGGCCGCTGCTCCCACACGCACATCGCGTCGTCCCATCGATGCTGACGACGTGGCGCGGCGTGGAGCACAGCGCCACCACGGCGTCGACGTGGCCCCTGCGACGAGGAAAGACAAACAAGAGCAACGTAATTATAGAGCACTGCAACGGTCTCTCGTGAGAGGATTTCCTTTGGGGGTTATTTTAACGGTTCGATTTTTTTTTAGGTTATATGTTGTTGTTAATATTGTGATTATGATGAGGAAGATTATTATTATTACTTACATATGTTATTATATTATTATGCTTTATTATTATTCGTTGTTCATTATCATTGATCGTTATCATTATTATTTATCATCATTACTAATATTAATAATCAATATTATTATCATTCATTATTCATTCAATTACTATTTTATTAATAAACAATATTATTATTATTATTATTATTAATTATCATCACTACTATTATTAATAAATAATATTATTATCATCATTTCTATTATTATTAATCAACAATATTTATTATTATTATCCCTATTATTATTCATCATCACTCGTATTCATTACATAATAATATTATTATCATCATTTCTTATTATTAATAAAACAATATTCATTATTATTGATTATCATCACACTATTATTAATAATAATATTCATTTATCATCATGTACTATTTATATTAATAAACAATATTCATTATTATTATTATTATTATTAATCTCGACTCACTCATATTAATAATAAATATTATTATCATCAGTACTATTAATTATGAATAAACCAATATTATTATATTATTATCATCACTACTATTACTATAATAATAATATTATTAATCATCATTACTATTATTATTAATAACAATCATTAATTATTATTCTATTATTATTATTATCAATCACTTACTATTATTGAATAATCAATATATTTATCATCATTCTGCTATTGATTATTTACATAAACAATGGTATTAGTTATTATTATATCACTCACTACTATTATTAATAATAAATATTATATATCCCACTCATTTCTATTATTATTAATAAACAATATTGATTATTATGTCATTATCATTATTATCATCATTTCTATTATTAAACTTGCCCATTATCTTATATAATCAATCTCTCGCGGACAAACAAATCTCTCACACCCACGCTCGACCGCACGCAATCTTCCGCCCCCCGCAGCCAATCATTCGCGCCAGGGCGCCCCCATACCTTCAGCCTCGTGCACGCAGAGGCGGACCGATCAGCAAGGTCCCAGATGACGGGACAAAGCCGCTCGGCGCGCGCCGACCGCTCCAATCGCCCGCCAGGGCGCCGGCGCGCTAGCGCTCCGAGCGAGAGCCGTGCCGTGACGCCGGCGCGCGTGGCCGTGGAGCGTGTAGAGAACCAGAGCTTAGTCCTCGAGCGCTTGAACCCACACCTCAGGCACAGTAAGACGCGGACCGGAGCGGGCGGCATGTCCCGCGTCCCTGGCTTGCCGGAGACGACCCCGCCCGCCTCGGCCTGCAACGCCTGAACACGCGGGAAGCGGTTCAGGTGGGGGTCCAGTGGGTCCATGGGTGGGCGGCCGTCATCGGCAGCAAAGGTTCATGCGGTCCAGGGCAAGGCTCTCAGAGTTATGCTGGGGTCACGGATTCACACGGCGGTCAGGGATTAGCAGTTTATGGCGCAGTTGCGGTGTCAAGTTAGGGCTTAGGAAACGCATTTTAGGGTTAGTGTTACGGGTTAGGGTTAGTTTTTAGGGTCCAGGGTTAGCGAGTTAGGGTTAGCCGGCAAGCATTAGGTTGCGGATCTCTCGGCTGTAATGGTTAGGCGTGGGATTATGCCGTCAGTGTGAGAGTTAGGTTAGGGTTGGGCTTAGCGGAGTTGCTGCATTCTCGCACACTTACCTTGCTATTACCTGTCGACCCCGATCGGCCGCCTTTACCCTGTGATCTTACTTGCTGATGAGCAGCGCGTGCCGGCATTGTGGCTCGGCGCAGGTCACGCCTCCTCTGCATCGCACCGCTCCCCGCCGCGGTGGTCGCGCCCACGCGCCGAGCGACGCGCCGCCGCCGGCCTCCTGCCTCCGCCTCCGCTCCGCGGGCACGCGATCCGTTGGCTGCCCCCCTGCGGTGCCGGCGGCCAGCGGCTGCTCGCAGTGCAGCCCCTCCTGAGTGGCGCACTCTGAACCGTGTAAAACACAACGCGCGACATACGGTATGTAGCACAAGGATGACCACTCCTCATGTATCAGCAGTAGCCAGTACGTCATAACCAGCAGCCTCCGCTGCCATCCAGCCAGCAGCAGGCTGCCACGTAGCCAGCAGCTTAGCCCAGCAGCTAGTAGCCAGTAGCACTCAGCTAGCAGCCAGCCCTCAGGAGCCCATGAGCTAGGCTACAGTCAGCCTGCAGCCTCAAGTAGCCATCGCAGCAGCAGCAGCAGCCAGCAGTACTGCAGCAGCCAGCCAGCAGCAGCAGCAGACAGCCTCTAGTGAGCATGGGTAGACAGCTCAGCCACGGAAGCACTAGCAGCGGCACAGCCGTTGCGATGCCTCCGTCAGCAGCCCGCGCTAGCGAGCAGCAAGCCTGTAACGATGTATGTGCGCTGGGGCGCTCTGAGTCCTCTAGTAGTAGCCATCAGCAGCAGCTCCCATCACAGTAGCAGCAGCAGCCGGTGCCTAGGAGTCAGCAGCAGCAGCCAGCTTACTGTCCGAGAAACAGCTCGTAGCTCTCAGGCTCCGAGGCTGCCTGACCTCGGAGTCGACGTCACCGTCCCCAGTCTCAGCAGCCCAGCCACCGCAGCCCAGCTAGCCCATGCTAGTCCAGCCTGCCTCCCCAGTACACGCTCTTCCGTGTAGTCTAGGCCACCAGCCAGCAGGCTAGTAGTTTAGTAGCAGCAGCGAGCAGCTGTCCACCCCCTTACGCCACGCGGGGCAGTCGAGCAGTGAGTCCAGCGCCTAGCAGCCACCTTCAGCAGCCACTGAACAGACGCGAGTAGTAGCATTCGGCGGAGCAAAAGCAGCCCACTTGCTAGCATCCCAAGCCGCCACACTCCAAGCTAGCCCCATAAGAATTAGCCTAGCCCCTATCGGCGCATGC
>NW_014580145.1:18560-20297 GCF_000485595.1 Priapulus caudatus | reverse complement strand
TCTCTCTCTCTCTCTCTCTCTCTCTCTCTCTCTCTCTCTCTCTCTTTCTCTCTCTTTCTCTCGGCCTCTCTTTCCATCTCTCGCTTTCTCTCTCTCGGTGGCCTACTGTATGGTTTCTGGCACACCGAAATGAAAGTATGACGCATAATAGCTACTCTCCCCGTTCCAATTCATGAGTAACTTCGTGCAATTACCCGTCTCTCATAATTCAGACTGCGTTGAAAGGACGGCGTTATATGCGCGCCGCACACGTTGAGTAAAATGACGCATGAGTCAAAAATTATCAAACACGTTTGATATTGAGTAAAATGACGCATGCGTCATTTTACTCAACGAAAATGCGCCGCACACCCGAGTCAAATGACTCATGCGTCATTTTACTTGAATAAAATATCTCTCGTGTGCGCCGGGCATTAGGAAAAGAATAGCTAAAATATATATCCAATCCAGAGGCTCTTTGCGCTTCCATTTTCTGCACAGGAATGCGTGGGCAGACGAGTTATTTGGCTAGCGATGTAATATACTGTCGTCGCAAACATTTGAACAATGCTACGATAGAAGACAGCTGCTAATATTAAACATTGACGAGACGAAAAATAGAAAACGAGGAAAAAGAGGGAGAAAAAACACCAATGAAACGACAAAAAATGGATCGACTGCTCGCAATAGTCATAGATATCATGATATACTGTTATAATATATATCATCATATAGTGTTATATGATATCTATGGCAATAGCTCATCGCGGATCAATACAAATGAGAAAATAATGTAAGAAAAACAACAACAAAATGGACGCAGGTACTCAAACAATAGAACGCCACATATAGAGGACGCGACGAAAAGACAATGGCGCGTACGTGCTTAGACAATTAATTAAGTCGCAGTAGGCATGCTGGCACTCGAAACCATTTCACGATATAGGATACGTATACAATGCACTGAGCTGTATATAATAACAATATTATATATATATATATAGACCTACAATTATATATATATATAGTGCTGTTATGTACCTTTCAGTTGTATAACCGCATGATTCGGATCACATCAGTTCATCTATATGCACTCCCAAGCTCTAACGTCACTATAACTACATATTATGTAGCAGCGCCTTACCGCCCTGGGTAAAACCTCTAATCTTGGAAAATGGCCGCCATTGTTGCCATGGAAGAAACATGCGATGGCCCTATATAGCCAAAAATCTTTCTTAGGGCATGCTCTAACCGTGTGCCAAAGCGCATGCTTGTATCATAAAAATCACAATTCATTCACATATCTGCTGGGCTAATCGTCCACGTCTCGAATCATATATAGTACATGCACTCAGGTCGGCGGTTGTTTGCGTGTACATCCCACACCACGGAGCTATCATTCATTCACCCCCGTACCAGGGGGTCGATTCATCAACGCGCCTACGCAAAATATTTTGCGTAAATCTTGTGTACGCAATCGGCGTAGCTTAGTTGCGATTCGTCATCACAGCTATATTTAGTAAATTTGCGTACGATTTCGCGTACGCAAGCGAGGCCGTTTTAGGTGCGATTCATCAAGCTAAAACTGCTCTCTCGAACTGTACTAATATGATTGACCGTGTCCGTATATCTATCTCTCTGTGTGTCCGTGGTAAGTGCTAATATACACGTGTTATCGTCAAACGTGATCATTCTCTTCCTCTCTCTCATTCGCTCTCTCTCTCTCTCTCTCTCTCTCTCTCTCTCTCTCTCTCTCTC
>NW_014580145.1:13763-14998 GCF_000485595.1 Priapulus caudatus | reverse complement strand
AGCAGCAGCAGCAGCAGCAACAGCAGCAGCTGCAGTATCAGCACCAGCAGTAACAGCAGCAGCAGCAGTAGCAGCAGCAGCAGCAGCAACAGCAGCAGCTGCAGTATCAGCACCAGCAGTAACAGCAGCAGCAGCAGTAGCAGCAGCAGCAGTAGCAGCAGCAGCAGCAGTAGCTGTAGCAGCAGCAGCAGCAGCAGCAGTAGCGGCAGCAGCAGCAGCAGCAGCAGCAGTGGCAGCAGCAGCAGCAGTTTGCGCCACGCTCGCGTGTGCACAATGACAGGGAGTCTATAATAGGAGCCTATTATCGACTCCCTGACAATGATCAGCTTTCTCGTGCAATCGCTCGCATATATATATATAACCAGGAGCTAATAATGACAAATTTGTCATTATTAGCTCCTGATATAACTAATCTTTCCATAGTTAGTTATACAAGAGATTACTGCGCGTGCTATTATCCCTTTATAGTAATGAGCAGAGTGGCGGCGCTACAGACGCATGAGCAGAGCGACGGTGGCGACATCCTGCACGTTGCGGCACAATCGAGAACTCGATATGCTGTCACACTGTCGCACTAAGAACGCATGTCTTCTTGTCTCTCTGCTTCGAATGAAGGAAGTTTAGGGTACACCCACATAAATAAGTAAAGGGTTAGATGGCGACATTTCGGACCTGTACTTGCGACCCCCTCACGCGCAATCGAGTGTCCGTGTCGCGAGTGACGTCACTGACACGAGCGCGAGGCTCGACGAGAGAGCGCGATAGTGCTGCCACATACTGAGCTATAGTGTAAGTATTAGTCTGCGTAGTAGTCGAGTTTTTTGTCGACTTAAATTTTATGGCCACGCGCTCGCATGCAGGCATTCAGCCTACCGTTCAATATTAACGAGAAACGCACAACAACAAAACGAAAGAAATGAACGAACGAGACAAATAAAAAACCACTCTAATATCATTAATTACCACCGAGTAATAATGTAAGTATTGTATGTATGTAAGTAAGTATTACCAGCGGTTCGCCTGCACTTGCGGTTCGAGTTGATCGTGCTGCCTTCTCGCGGTGATGACGTAATTAAGTCGTAGACGTGTTTAGCGGTTTTATTTGCGTTGAGCACACAGAGTTCGTAATAAAAGCTGTGCTGACCAAGCGTCTGTGACGTACTTCCCCACCCACTTTTCTCTCTCACAGTCTTTCTCTCTCTCTCTCTCTCTCTCTCTCTCTCTCTCTCTCTCTC
>NW_014580145.1:3539-13753 GCF_000485595.1 Priapulus caudatus | reverse complement strand
ACCAAGCGTCTGTGACGTACTTCCCCACCCTCTTTTCTCTCTCACAGTCTTTCAAGCTCTCTCTCTCTCATCTTCTCTCATACTCTCTCTTCTCTCTCTCTGCTCTCTCTCTACTCTCTCTCTCTTTCTCTCTCTTTCTCTCGGCCTCGTCTTCCATCTCTCGCTTTCTACTCTCTCGTGGCCTTACTGTATGGTTTCTGGCACAGTCCGAAATGAAAGTATGACGCATTAATACTACTCTCACCGTTCCAAAATTTCATGAGAACCGTGCAATTACCCCGTCTCTCATAATTCAAGACTGCGTTGAAAGGACGGCGTTTATATGCGCAGCCTGCACACGTTGATCAAAAATGACGCATGAGTCAAAAATTATCAAAACACGTTTGGAATATTGAAGTAAAATGATGGCATGCGTGCATTTTACTCAACGAAAAATGGCGCCGCACAGCGCGGCCGAGTCAAATGACTGCATTGCGTCAATTTACTGATAAAATATCTCTCGTGTGGCGCCGGGCATTAGAAAAGAATAGCTAAATATATAATATCCAATCGCAGAGGAAGCCTCTTTGCGCTTCCATTTTCTGCAGGCAGGAATGCGTGGGCAGACGAGTTAATCTTGGCTAAGCGATGTAATATACTGTCGTCGCAAACCATTTGAAACATGCTACGATAGAAGACAGCTGGCTAAAATATTAAAGCATTGACGAGACGAAAATAGAAAACTGAGGAAAAAGAGGGAGAAAAAACACCAATGAAACGACAAAAAATAATCGACTGCTCGCAATAGTCATAGATATCATGATATATCTTGTTATATATATATATCGATCAAAAAATAGTGTTATAATGATATCTATGGCAATACGCCTACATCGCGGATCAAATACATGAACAAATAATGTAAAAGAATAAACTAAACAAAAAATGGACGGCAAGGTAAACTCAAACAATAGAAGCGCCACATATTAGAGGACGCTGACGAAAAAGACAATGCGCGTACGTGCTTAGACAATTAATTAAGTCGGCAAGTAGGCATGCTGGCACTCGGAACCATTTCACGATATAGGATATCGTATACAATGCAACTGAGCTTATATAATAAACAATATTATATATATATAATATAATACATATATATATATATAGTAAACATAATAGAGATCTATTATGTACTCAATGAGATATATATAGTATTGTATATAGTTATCTTCTGGTTATATATATATATATATATATATATATATAATAATATATATAGAGAAGAGAGAGAAGAGAGAGAGAGAGAGAGAGAGAGAAAGAGAGAGAGATAATATTATATATATATATATATAGACCTACAATTTATATATATATATATAGGTGCTGTATGTAACCTTTCAGTTGGTATAACCGCATGATTTCGGATCAACATCAGTTCATACTATATGCAAACTCCCAACTCTAACGTCACCTATAACTAATATTATGAGCAGCGCCTTAAACCGCCACTGGTAAAACCGTCTATATCTTGGGAAATGCCGCCAATTGTTGTCCGATGGAAAGAAAACATGCGAATGGGCCCTATATAGCCAAAAATCTTTCTTAGGGCATGCTCTAGACCGTGTGGCCAAAGCGCATGCTTTGTATCATTAAAAATCACAATTCATTCACAATATCTGCTGGGCTAATCGTCCACGTCCTCGAATCCATATTAGTTACATGCACTCAGGTCGCGTTGTTTGCGTGTACATCCACACCACGGAGCTATCATTCATTTACCCCCGTACGCAAGGGGGTCGAATTTCATCACTAGCGCGCTACGCAAAAATATTTGCGCGTAAATCTTGTGTAAAGCAATCGGCGTAGCTTAGTTTGCGAAATTCGTCATCACAGACTATATTTAGTATTTGCGTAGCGATTTCGCGTACAGGCAAGCGAGGCGCGTTTTAGGTGCGAATTCATCAAGCTAAAACTGCCTTCTCTCGAACTGTACTAATATGATTGGACACCGTTGTCCCGTATATTCTATCTCTCTGTGTGTCCGTGTTAGAGTGCTATATACAAACGTGGTTATCGTCAAACGTGATCATTTCTCTCTCATCTCTCATTCGCTCTCCTCTCTCTCTCTCTCTTCATCTCTCTCTCGTCTCTTTCCATCTCGATCTTTCTCTCTCTCTACTCTCTCTTTCCGCTCTCCTCTCTCTCTCTCTCCATTCCTCGTCCTCTCTCTCTTCCTCTCTCTCTCTCTCTTGCTCTGGCTCTCTCTCTCTCTTGCTCTCTCTCTCCATCTTTCTCTCTTCTTTTTCTCTCTCTCCTCTCATTTATTTCTTTCGCTCTCTCTCTCTCTCATCTCTTTGCGCTCTCTCTCTCATCATCTTTTCTCTTTTCTCCTCTCTCTCTCCATCTCCTCTCTCTCTCCTCGTCTCTCCGTCTTCTCATCTTTTGCTCTTCTCTCGTCTCGCTCCCCCATCTCTTTCTCAATCTTTTTCTCCATCTCATTCGTTCTCTTCTCTTCCGCGATCGCGTTCTATCCATTCTCTAACTTTTCTTTCTTATCTCTAGGTGTTCTGAGAGCGAAAAAGAGGCGAAAGAGAACGCAGAGAGAAGAGAGAGAGAGAGAGGAGAGAGAGAGACCAGAGAGAGAGAGAGAGCGCTGTGGACTAACGCCGGACGCAGAAGGAGAAAGGGGGGTGAAAGAGAAAAGGGAGCGAGAAACAGAGAAAGAGAATAGAGAAAGAGAAGAGAGCGAGGAGAGACGTAGAGAAGAGGGACGAGAAGAGAGCAGAGAGAGGAGAGGAGAGAGAGAGAGAGAAGAGAGAGAGAGAAGAGAGCTGCGCGAGATGAGAGAGAGAGAGAGAAAGAGGAGAGAGAGAGAAAGAGAAAGAGAGAGAGACTAAACAGCGGTCACAGAAATACGGTCGGCGCACAGTAAATTATGTAACAGTTATTTTAATACGGCAGAGAAAAACAGCTGGTAAATTATTTTATTCCCTATTTCACTCTCCGTCGGTAGTGGTGGGCAATATATATATATAAGTATTTAGGTTACCGCTGTCCATTTTCATAGTTTTAGGTAGAACATATATGGCACGCCGCGAGTTGATTTTTTAGGAAGGATTAATTGAAAGAGATTTTTGAAAGGAAGTCTAAGGCCGAAAATTCCACTCTATATACATAGAGTGTATATCCAGCATTTGAATTCCTACATATGAACTGGGATTGAAGAGGGGGAGAACAGAGAAAAGGGGGGAGAGCGAGCGAAGGGAGGAAGGAGAGCGAGAAACGACAGGGAAGAGAGAGAGGAGCGAGAGAGGGGGAAAGGGAGGGAGGAGGGGGAGAAGGAGAGGGGAGCGGGAAAGAAGAAGAGAGAGGGACGGGGAGAGATCGAGGGAGAGAATGAGAGAGGGACGAGAGAGAGAAGAGAGAGAACGAAGAACGAGGGAGAAAGAGAGAGAACGAGAACGAGTGAGAGAGGGGCAGGAGAGGACGGAGAGAAAGAGAAAGAAGAGAGAGAGCGGAGTGAGAAGAGAGAGAAGAGAGAGAGAGAGAAAGAGAGAACGAGAGAAAGAAACACAGCATGACATAATTACCGTCACTACAAATTGGCAATATCGCCTATATTTTTTTCAATATCTAACACTGCGAGACATTTTTTCTCTCTAAAGGTGTAGATTAATTCCCACGTACCGACGACATTTGTGTTCCGCCATGTTATTATAATGCATTGCACTCACGGCAAGTCGTTTTGGCGTTGAGGCTTATAGTTTAATTTCCACACATCTGACAGATATTTGTCATGCTATGTTTCAACATACACAGCATAACCGAAAGATATTTTGTGCGTTATATTTCAAACATCCAACCGCACGACAAGACATTTTGTGCGTTATACTAGGCTTGGCAGCAGCGCACCTCAAACACCGCACCAAAATATTTGCACAGATCAAAGTGTACCGATCAGCATATAGCGGTGCGGTTCCGGCATGAAATCACGGCATACAACCGCCACGTAGCCCACCCCGTATAGTGAGTCGGTAGCACATTCACGACAGCGAATCCTGTACACAGAATACCCCGTCAACTCTCACAAAATCTCACAAAATCCCACAAAATCTAACAAAATCCACTCTGTAATGCCTGCATGCATGCACGCTAAGCCGTATGCCGCATACAGTGGCTAAAAATAGCGCTAAATTGTCACATTCTTCTATATTAATTTTTTTTCTTTTGAATTCTAATATTATAAGTTTTATTGTATTCTGAATTAAATTCTTAAATTTGAATTTTTGAAAATTCTAATATAATTGTTTTTTAATATTCTAAATGATCCTTCGTTAGAAGGGCTGGTGGCATGATTATAACTAACTCTGATTATATTCTTTGATAGTCCGTGATGTGATCACAGAGGATATGATAGACATCTAGGCCAGCACCACACATATAGCCAGAGATGAATAATCACAAATATTTGTTATGACGTCATAATAATATTTGTTATTATATTTTGTTATAATAATGTATAAAATATATGTATTTGTTATAATATTTGTTATGACAAATATATGTTTGCCATTTTTCACCCCTGATATAGAGCTTTCACTCGTTCCATCATGATCACGAAATTTTGCTGTAATATCAACACAATCTATCGCGACATGATAATATTACAACGTCGTAAATCATGTCCACATAACCACTCTAAATATAGTATTAGACGTAATTTTTATGAGGTGATATAAATTATTCAGGATGTAAAATGTTTCTTGTTCTATGGCTTTTATAAATGAAATTGCGAGTGCTGCGATGTAATGTACCCCAAATTGTTTCCACTAATGATAAAAATTACATAAAATAAATAAGAAAAACATAAATAAAAGATAAACAAATAATATAATAAATAAACAACATACAGTCAATTAGATTCATAACTGCAATCACATGTTGCCGTGGCGTATCAAAACCGATTGGGTTTTATATTCTGATAATGAAAAATTAATTAACGTAAAATATAAGAACATTTGAAAGCAGCAACGACGCCTGCCGACCACAAGGGACAAAAATATCAGGAAATTTTAAAATTTAGCGTTCAACAACGACGACAATGAACGCGAAAACATCTCAAAACCATTAATAAATCACCTCTCTCTCTCACACACACACACACACACACACACGAGCACACCCCGCGTAGGGCAACCGACGCACACGCACACGCGCGGACGCACACGCACACGAGCTGTAGGTCACGCACAACGCACACCGCACGACGCACAGCACCACAACACCAGCACACACACACACCACACACATACACACACGACGCACAGCAGACACAAGAAGTGACACACACCGCGACACGACACACGGTGGGCACACACAGACAGAAACGTACAGCAGGCACGGAAAACGCAAAGGCGGCGACGCACGCACGACGCCAACACACGACGAGGCAACAGAGCGCCACGCACGCAACGCCAAACGCACGGAGGTACGCACACGCGACCGAGCACACGGCGACCACGGGGGGGACCCGTACCGCACGCAGTCACACCACACGGGAGTATCAAGCATCAGCAACAGCGGTATTGCGCTCGAATCGGGAATATATTTGCACGACGGCGCTCTGTGACGCGCGTCAGAGAGAGCAAAACACAACACATCTTCTCGATGGTTTAGAGTCGACTTAATTGGTACGTCTGCTTCTTAGTGCGTAACAACAGTTCAAGCACCCTTCTCTGTCTCTCTTTAATTTCACATACTTGGCGCGAGGGACCACAGGGAGTGCATCTCTCTCTCTTCGTCCTGCTTTTCTGTGTCTCTCTCCTATCTCGCTGTCTCATCTCGCTCTCTCCGCGCTTTCTCTGCATTTCTGAGTTCTCTGTTGCTGTCTCTTTCTTTGCTTCTCTCGTCTCCCCTGCGTGAGTCCTTTCTCATCTTTCGCGCGCCGCTCTCTTCTCTCTCTGCCTCGCTCTCGCGCTGCTCTCTCTCCTCTCTCTCTCTCTCCTCTCTCTCCTCTCTCTCGGTTCTTCAATTCCTCTCTCTCTCTCTCTTCTCCTCTAGCTCTCTCTTCGTCCTTTCTCTTTCCGCGTAGCCGCTTTTTTCTCCTTCCCCTAAAACCGCCTCCACCGCCTCCACCGGCCGCCACCGACCGCCGACCGCCTACCCAAACTCCATCAAAACACAACAGCATCGAGGACGTTACGCAGGCTTACGTTCATCGAGACGAGGCCACGTCCGGATGGCCGCTGTATAGTAGCTATAAAGCTGTGCTGCGCGATCCTTCTGGCCGCACCCATCGCCCGGCGATACTCATAACCAATTGTTTAAGTTCAATCGACAAAAGAGGCCTTTGCGCGCGTCTGGCGTGCGTGCAAGCAGGCGGCGCGTGGAATAACGCTCACAGCCTCGCATGCAGCATCGCTAGTCTGCAAGCAATCCCAGCAATCCCTGTATGCCTAGCACGCCGTAGTGCCCAGTATCTCGAGCAATCCCTGCATAGCCAGCATCCAAAATGCAGTGCGCGCGACATAACCCATACTCCCAATCAACATCCCTCATTGCCCAACCCGCACAGAATCCCCACATCCATGATGCCGTAGCATCCACATCCTCATCCCTAACATTCCAGACTCCCTCATCCCCACATGCACATCCCAGTTCCTATCATCAACATCCCTGGCAATCCCACATCCCACATCCCAGTATCCTAGCATCCAGGCATCCCTGCATCCCACATCCCACAGATCCATATCCTAAGCATCGGCAAGCATACCCCTCGCATCCCAGCATCCCAGCATGGCCGCAGTATCCTAGCATCCAAAGCATCCCTGCATCCCAGCATCCCAGCATCCAGCATCCCAGTATCCTAGCATCCAAGCATCCCTGTATGCCCAGCATCCCAGGCACACAACACAACACACACAAACACACAATTACACACAGCACACAGAAAGCCACAGCCACTACACACAGACAACACAACACACACAAGCACATGCACACCACGACACCCCAAACAACACAAAGAGCAGCAACGACAACACAGCACACCACGCGGCGCGCGCGCGCGCGCGGCATACGCAGCACGCAGACCACGGCCCACACACACCAGCGACCACCACTACGCACACGCACACAACACACACGCGCAAAACGAGAGCTTCTTGGCTGGGTGAGTGCGTGTTTGGGTGATGGTGGTGTCATTCGGCCGACGCATCGATTGTGCGCAAGGTGCGCGGGAGGATGGAAGGGGGGGGGTATTCAATAGGCAATCAAATGAATGTTACACGCGCAAAACTGTAATTCAATGCGTCGAAGCGCACGACTCTCTCTTGCTTTGAAATTATGTCGACGACGAAAACGGCTTAATCGTTGAAATAGCAGAAGCTAAATTTGGGCGTGTCTAGAGAGAGAGAGAGAGAGAGAAAGAGAGAGAGAGGACAGAGAGAGAGAGAGAAGAGAGAGACGAGAGAGCAGAGAGAGGCGAGAGAGCGAGAGAGAGAGAGCGAGAGAGCGAAAGAGGAGAAGAGAGAGAAGAGAGAGAGAGAGAGAGAGAGAGAGAAAGAGAGAGAGAGAGAGAGAGAGAGAGAAGATGGAGAGAGAGAGAGAGGAGAAAGAGATAGAGTAGAGAGAGAGAGAGAGATGAGAGAGAGAAGAAAAAGAGAGAGAGAGCGAGAGGAGAGAGAGTAGAGAGAGAGAGAGTGAGAGAGAAGAGAGAGAGAGAGAGAGATAGAGAGAGACAGAGACGGCGACAGTGCGACTCGGAGAGTAAATAAAAGAGACAACCATCGTGCTCTCTCACACACGAGCACACCGCACGACAGCCGACCCACGACACACAGCACACACACACACCACACACAATCACAGCACACGCACAGCACGACCAGTACGGGGCGCAACGGGGAGGGTCTGAGCATTAGAGTACCCACCGCACCGCACGCTAACCGGAGGGGGTAAAATTAATTAAGGAGGGTTGGAGGATTGAGTGGAGAGACAGGAGATCAATGGCGGGATGATGCGGGGCAGAAGGGTGGCGGGGGCTTTGTAGAGAAGTGCGATCACGGTCTGGGCCGTGACAGGAGGAGAATAGAAGAAGATCTGCCGGGCTTTGTGAGCATTGCGCTAAGCACCTATCTCGAACTACTGACCTTCGACGTGGGCAGAACCGGGAAGTTTTGGGCGAAGTCCCGCAAGCACGACAATATAATACTCGACATGCCATCGCGCCAACGAAGAACTTACTAATGAAAAATAAGCATGCATCGCTTTCCAAACGCAAAAAATATCACCAAGGCACTTTTTTTTATTCTTTTCGGTCGAAACCATTTCGACTGCCATCAAATTTTCTGCTCGACCTGCTGAAGGCTCTGTTGTTTGGGTCGAGGTGTTTGCGAATATGGAGGTGTATACACATAAATACAGCGATAGTGCGAACATTATAAAGTAATTTGTATTTTTATTGATTAATTTAAAATGTTTTAAATTGATCTAAAATTGTGTATTTGAAATGTTCGAAAATGATTTTTGAAGGGGATGGCTTCAATTAATAATGTGTTATTAATGTTAATATTTATAATTACAGGGGAGGGAGGGGGGAGGAGGGAGAGGATGGAGAGGAGAAGGAGGAGGAGGAGGGAGAGGAGAGGGAGGAGGGAGAGGAGGAGGAGGAGGAAGAAGAAGGGACGGGGAGGAGGGGGAGGAGGGAGAGGAGGAGGAAGAGGGGGAGGAAGGAAGGAAGAGGGAGGAGGGAGAGGGGATGAGGAGGGAGGGAGTAAGGAGAGGGGAGGAGGAAAGGAAAGGAGGCCAGGAAGGAAAGAGGTAGAGGAGGGGGGAGGAAAAAAGTAGGAGGAGAAGGAGGAGGGGAGGGAGGGAGAGAAAAGGAGAGGAGGGGTAGCGAAGAGGAAAGATAGGAGAGGAGGGAGAGGAAGGAGAGGAATGAGAGGAGGGAGAGGAAGGAGAGGAGGAGGAGAAGGAGGAGAATGAGGGAGAGGAGGGGGATGAGGAAGAGGAAGGAGAGGAGGGAGAGGAGGGAGAGGAGGAAGAAGGAGGAGAGGAGGGAGAGAGGGAGAGAAGGGTAGGAGAGGAGGGGAGAGGGGAGGAGGAGGAGGAGAAGGAGGAGGAGAGAGGAGGAGGAACGACGACGACGACCAATAGTGATGATTGATGATTGATTGAATGATGATGAATGATGATGATCGATGATGATGATGAATGATGATGATGACATTGGATGATCCGACGATGATGATGATGACGTTGATGATGATGACGTTGATGATGATGACGACGATGATAATAGTCATCATCATCATCATCATCATCATCAGCGCAATCATCCTCATAATAATAATAATAAATAATAATATAATTAATAATTAATAATTAATGTAAATAATAAATAAATTGATAAATGGGGTTAAGATTAAAGGATAAAACAAGCGGCTCGTATGATCTTCTTGTAAGCGACAGTGGATCGAGGTTGAGCATTAGGCTCGGGTGAATGTCACCTCACTGCTAAACCCTCAAATCGACAACGACACGCAATGATGCAGGCGGCGCGTGGGCACTGCGGGCTTACAGCCTCCCATCGCTGTAAGCTCTCATCCCGGCCTCACTTCACGCTCTCGCAACTACAAGACGCTGATAATGCGCAGGAGGCTGCCGTCTGCCGACCCATCAATCACTTCACGACCTACTCTCTCTCTTTGTGTGTGTGTGTGGTGTGTGTGTTGTGTGTGTGTGTGTGTGTGTGGTGTGTGTGTGTGGGTGTGTGTGTGTGTGTGGTGTCTATCTCTCATGCTCCCTTCTCTCTCTCTCTCTTCCTCTCTCTATCTGGACACTCTCTCTCGCTCGTCTTTGCTCCTCTCCATCTTCTCTCTCTCCTCTCTCCCTCTCTAATCTCTCGCAATCTCTGCTCTCTCTCCTCGTCTCGTCTCTCTCTCTCGCTCTCTCTCTCCTCTCTCTCTCTCGCCTCTCGTCTCCATATCCATCCCTCTTTCGCGCGGCATCAATCTCGCCCACTCTTCATGCACTCTCCCTTTTCTCTCTAACTCTCTTTTGCTCTCTTTGCCCTTTCTTCCTTAGTATAACACAAGCAGAGGCTTGGTCAACATAGCAATAGCAAAACAGCGTCGTGGCTGGCCAGCTTCGTGCAGCAGAGAGAAAGAGAGAGAGAGAGACAAAGAGAGAGAGAGAGAGAGAGAGAGAGAGAGAGAGAGAAGAAGAGAGAAGAG
>NW_014580145.1:2054-2501 GCF_000485595.1 Priapulus caudatus | reverse complement strand
TGGGAAGAGAGAGACAGAGACCGCGTTGTGAGCGTGTGTCGAAAAACCAATTTTCCCCCACCCACGCACACACGCACGCACGCACGCACGCACGCACGCACGCACGCACGCACGCACGCACGCACGCACGCCGCCCGATGTCTCCATGGCAACGAGTGACGGCATGCGGCTCTCGCGTGCGACGACGACGACGACGATGACGATAGCGACAGCCAGAGTAGCTCTATCGCACCTACAACAATTAGGACACCGGCGGAGCGGCGGCATCAGGGAAACTAATTACGGTAGTAAGGTTCAGGCCATAATCAATGACGAAGCCAAGACGAACCTAGACGCCTGCACGCGCGGGGAGGATGAGGAGGAGCAGGAGGAGGAGGAGGAGGAGGAGGAGGAGGAGGAGGAGGAGTGGAGGAGGAGGAGGAGTGGAGGAGGAGGAGGAGGAGGAGG
>NW_014580145.1:0-354 GCF_000485595.1 Priapulus caudatus | reverse complement strand
TATATATATATATATATATATATATATATATATATATATATATATATATATATGGCATATATGCATTTTTTTTCACATAAGCAGTATAATTATGAATGCATATTATGTCTATACCTGAGCAGTTTATATATATATATATATAATTCGCTGTATACACGTGTAATACCAATGTGACACACGTAGTATAAATATGTGTCACATACAAATATTCCATTACGAGGGCCTGGATGGGGACAGTTGATGGATCTAGGTCGTGTGAGGGCATTAGATAGGTATCTATGGTTAATAGTAGTACTAGGTGAACGTGGTGGTGTGGCTGTGTGTGTGTGTGTGTGTGTGTGTGTGTGTGTGTGT
>NW_014580144.1:15834-20321 GCF_000485595.1 Priapulus caudatus | reverse complement strand
TACTGCTGCTGCTGCTGCTGCTGATGTTGCTGCTGCTGCTGTTGTTACTACTGCTGCTGTTGCTACTACTGCTGCTGCTATTACTGCTGCTGCTACTACTGCTGCTGCTGCTGCTGCTGATGTTGCTGCTGCTGCTGTTGTTACTACTGCTGCTGTTGCTACTACTGCTGCTGCTATTACTGCTGCTGCTACTACTGCTGCTACTGCTGCTGATGTTGCTGCTGCTGCTGCTGTTGCTACTGCTGCTGCTACTACTGCTACTCAGTACTCGTTACTCACTCATTCATTCGTTCGCTTCGTTACAGATGCGTTGTTAGCTGAGCTAGAGAGCACTACAGCGAAGCTCACCACACCCAGCTACGAGGGTCTGCAGACGCCTACACAGACGCCGACACAGACGCAGACACAGGTGCAGACACCGACGCCGCCCCGATCCCCGGACACCGCGAGACTCGTCACACTAGAAGTGGTTCCGTCACAGCAAGACGACGACGACGGCAGCAGCAGCAGCAGCAGCAGCAGCAGTGACAGTGACAGCAACAAGGACATGGATCCGGTGTGTGCTTCGTCACGTAACTACGAGAAAAATTGTTATCGTATAATGTTCGATATATACCGAACCTATATATATACCGATATATACCTGTTATCGACCGGGCAAAAAAAGGTTTATTCCCGGTTGGCTTACTTCCATTTTGCCTACGGCAAAATTCCCATTTCGTCTACCAGCAAAATTCCCAGTTGGTCTACACCTACTTCGCCTACTCCCAATTCGTCTACGCTCAAAATCGACCCCATTCCCATTTCGTCTACGATCGGTTTGTTCACAAAATAATCATTTATACATAATAAAATGTGATTTTGATTGGCATACATAGACTACAGGAACCAAAAGAAAACATAGGTACAAATAATGAGAACACAACTTGAGAAAAATGGAGACACAAAATTGGAACATACAATGGGACATAGTACAATGGGAGTACAATGGGACGTAGGCGAAATGGGAATATTATCGATTCGGAGACTAGGCGAAATGGGTGTAGGCGAAATGGGTGTAGGCGAAATCGGACGTAGGCCAACTGGGATGTTACCATCGTTGGTTAACACCAATGTTGAGATTTTGTTTCTGATGATAATACACCAGGTGCGTGTGCAGCAGACCACGCCCCCTTCCCGCACGCGCAGCCAATCGGAGTCGTCGTTTCTCATTGATTGACAGGCGGTGTACGACCAGCAGCAGCAGCAGCAGCAGCAGCAGAACGTGCGCACGGTGACCGTCGTCAAGACCGTCACGACGAAGACGACCTACAAGGGCGACCGCGACGGTTACCGTGGCGACGGCGGCGACGCGCCACCAGGGGGCGCCGGCGGCGAGGGCAGCAGCGTAGTGATGAGCAGTAACCTGACGGAGCTTGACCACCTGCTGGACGACCTAAACACCGCGCAGCAACATGGAGGCGCACCAGGTAGCCACCAGGGGGCGCCGCGTGGGCGGGTCGGTCACACGGTGATGGCGACAGCGCTTGTTTTTACTACGGCAACAATCTTATTTCGAGCGTGTGACGTCGAACCCCGCGAATGATAGAGGGCGACACTGTAGCTCAGCGTTCGGTGGGATGTCGTAGCGACGGCGGGCGCGTGTGACGGAGGCACTGTAGTGCTGTTCTTGTGTTTTTACAGGCGACCATAACGGGTACGCGGGCGGCGGCGGCGGCGCGGCGGTGGAGCCGGAACCTGAGCCACGGCCGTGCGTAGCCACCCTCATCAATGACCTAGAGAGTGCCGTACCTGAGGAGAGGTGAGGGAGGAGGGGGAGAGGGGAGGGAGGCCTCCCATCTCTCTCTACACTTCAGCTACATGTACTGGGGCAGCCTACCTCCCATCTCTCTCTCCTCCCTTACGACTACATGTACTGGGGCAGACTAACCTCCCATCTCTCTCTCTTACCTGGACCAGCTACAATCAGTACTGCGGGCAGCCTAAACTCTCATCTCCTCTCCCCTTACAGCTACATTGTACTGGGGCAGCCCTAACACTCCCATCTCTCTCTCTCTCTTCTCTCTTTCTCTCTCCCCTTAACACCACATGTACTGGCGGCAGAACTAACCTCCACTCTCTCTTCTTCCTGACAGCCGACATAGTACTGGGGCAGCCTAAACTATCATCTGCCTCTCTCGCCTCTACAGCTACATGTTTACTGGGGCAGCCTAACATCTCATCTTCTCCTCTCTCTTTCTCTCTCCTTTACCAGCTACCATGTCTGGCGGCAGCCTAAGCCTCCGCATACTCTCTCTTCTCCCTTACAGCTACATGTACTGCGGGCAGACTAAAACCTCCCATTCGTTCTCTCTCTTCCTGACAGAATACATTACTGGCGGCGCCTAAACTTTATCTCTCTCTCCCTTACAGCATACAATGTCACTGGGCAGCCTAACCTCCATCTCTTCTCTCTCTCTCTCTCTTTCTCTCTCCCTTACAGCTACATGCTACTGTGTGGCGGGGGACAGCCATAAACCTCCCATCTCTCTATCTCTCTCTCTCCCTCTCTCCCTTACAGCTACATGTTCACTGGGGCCCAACCTAACCTCTCATCTCTCTCCTCTCTCCTTACAGCGACAATTGTACTGGGGCAGACACCTAACTCCATCTCTCTCTCTCTTCTCTCTCTCTCTCTCTCTCTCTTCTCACTCTCTCTTCTCCCCTCTCTCTTTCTCATATACATTATATATACATATATTTAAATTTTTATTTATTTATTTGTAATTGTTATAACGTTGGAGACCTAGACAAGCCAGGGTACAGGAGGAGACCTAGACAAGCCAGGGTACAGGAGGAGACTAGACAAGCAGGGTACACAGGAGGAGACCCTAGACAAGCCAGGGTACAGGAGGAGACAACCTTGAAGTCTGAGAGAGAAGCCATGAGGTCGTCTAGTTCACGCGTAGCGGTGGATGCTGAGGGCTTCTCTACCTCACTGTACTGCGGCGGCGCCTGCCCTCTCGGTGAACACCTGTAACAACGTCAACATCATCATCATCAGATCATTCATCATCATCAGCAGCCAGCAGCAGCCACTCTCAGGCATCATTATCATCGATGCATCATCAGCAGCAGCAGCGAGCACTCATCATTCTCAGCATCATCATCAGCCATCATCATTATCATCATCATCATTCTCCCCTCCTCCCTCACCTCTCACCTCTCCCCCTCCTCTCTCCCCTCTCCCCATCCTCCCTCACCTCTCCCTCCTCTCTCCCCTCTCCCAATCTTCACTCACCTACTTCCCCTCCCTCTCCCCGCTTCCCTTCTCCTCACCTCTCCCCCGTCCTCCCCGCTCATTCCTCCTCTCTCCACCTCCCCTCTCCCTCACCTTTCCCCTTCCCCTTTCCTCCTCCCCCTTCGTCCCCCTGCCTCCCTCCATCTCTCCCTTCTTTCTCCACATCTTCCCCTCCTCCTCACCTCTCCCCTCCTCCACTCCCTCTCCCCCTCCTCACTCCCCTCATCCCCCTCACTCACCTCCCCTCTCCCCCTCCTCCCTCCTCTCCCCCATCCTCCCTCACTTTCTTTTGTCGTTCTTGCCCCCCTTCCCTCACCTCTCACCTCTCCTTCCTCTCTCCCCTCTCCCATCACTCCCGCACCTTTCCCCCTCACCTCTACCATTTCCCCTTCTCCTTCAACCTCATCCCTCTTCCCCTCCTCTCCCCTCTCCCTCCTCCCTACCTCTCACCTCTCCCCATACTCTTCTCCTTCCCACTACGCCCTCAACCTCTCCCCTCACCCTCTTCCCTCTTCGCCCTTCTCCCTCACCTCTCCCTGCTCCCTCATTCCTCCCCCTCTTCCCGCCTCCTCCCTCCCTCTCTCCCTTCCCCTCCCTTCCACTCCCTCTCCCCTCCTCCCTCCCCTCTCTCCACCTCCTTCACCTCCCCTAGTCCCCTCCTCCCTCACCTCTTCCATCTAGGTAAACGGCGCACTCTCATAGGCTCATTGGATGAGGGTGGCTACGCACAGAGCCGTGGCTCACGGTTCGGCATCTCCACCCGCGCCGCCGCGCTGCCCGCCGTACCGCTTATGGTCGGCCTGTAAAAACACGAAGAAACAGCCACTACAGTGCCTCCGTCACACGCACCCTCCGTCGCTACGAACATACCCACCGAACGCTCGAGCTCAGTGTCGCCCTCTACTCATCGCTGGGCGTTCGCACGATCAACAAACCGCTACGAAATAGCATGTTGCCGTTAGTAAAAAAAGCGCTGTGCCATCGCGATAGTAGACCGGACCCGGCCACGCATCTCTATCATACGGCGGGCGCCCCTGGTGGGCCTACTGATTGCTGCACGCCCTCCATGTTGCTGCGCAGGGTTCTACGATCGTCAGCAGCCGATGCTCAAGCTCCGTCAGGTTACTGCTCTCCTACGCTGCTGGCCCTCGCCCGCCGGCGCACCTCTGGTGGCGCCGTCGCGCCGGTCGCCACGGAAATTTTAAAA
>NW_014580144.1:14228-15809 GCF_000485595.1 Priapulus caudatus | reverse complement strand
AGAGTTTAGGCTGCCCCAGTACATGTAGCTGTAAGGGAGAGAGAGAGAGAGAGAATGAGAGACAGCGTGGTGCAGTACCATTATATTTATATGTGTGTGTGCGTGTGTGTAGGTTATGGATACATAAATTAGGATATATATATATATATATATATCCTAGTGGGATCAGTAGTAACCTTGTCCTGCACACCAGTGAAAAAAATGCACGAGGGCTCAGGGCGATTTAGCCCCCGAAATGCCAAAAAGAGCCCCCGTAAATTTGCATAGAGTTCAATGTAAACCAAATTTTATAGTGCTAATTTCATGCACGCGAGCTTGAAAAGTAGCCCCCGATAAATACATTTTAATTTTTTCCCTGCTGCACGCGTCACGTCACGTCATCTCTCTGTCTCTCCGTCGCTCAGATACAGACGACGACGGCGCAGCATCACGAGGAGCACCACGAGGAGCATGACCGTCGCCACGGCGACGAGCCTCCGTACGCGAAACCTCAGAAGCGCGCGGCGCAGCACGCCGAACCGCAGCCCGTCGTCACCGGCCACCAGAGGGCGTCGGAGTCGAGCGACCTTGACCAGATGCTGGGGTCGCTGTCGAGCGACCTTAGTAAGCAGGGAGTGCGTACGCCAGCGAAGGGAAACTGCGCTGCCTGCGGAAAACCGATCGTCGGACAGGTACGCCTAGCGCCACCTGGTGTCGACGGCCAGAAACAACGTGGGCGAGGTTTCTGTGGCGGAAATCACTTGTTATGTTCAGAGTTATTAATGATATTAATTAATGATGAGCTTTCTATTACAATAATTAAAGATGACAAGGTTTTAATAGTGGTCTTTGGAAATTCCTTGTAACCCAATCTTAAGGGTAGGGCATCTAGTAATATTTTTCAATCATACCAAAGAACATGTATTGATCAATAGAGGCTCTTTGATCGTACCTTAAATTGAAATAATAACAAAGTAATGCATTACTAAGTCGAATAGACACACTTCCATTCAATTGGCAAAGTTCAAATTTCACAATTTTGTACTGAACAAACATAGAATGATGAATTATAACTTGTCATAGAAAAGAACTGTTAATAAAAACTGCGATCGCTCGGCTATGTCCCGGATGTGCAAACACTGTGTAAACATTGAAAGTACTAGTTTCGTAAGACTGTTTAAGTTTGCTGAAGAAATGTTATGAAAGTAGCAACACAAATGAGTTGTAGTGAATTTTTACAATGTAGACCAGCTCACAGAAGGTATAGCTGTACATTTTGCTGCGAGAACATGCAGTTTTAACTACTATTCTCGCCACCAGATGGTGACAGCGTTGGCTCGCACCTGGCATCCGGAGCACTTCACCTGTGATCACTGTAAGCAGGAGCTGGGAAACAAGAACTTCTTTGAGCGTGACAACAAGCCGTACTGCGAGGAGGATTACCACAACCTGTTCTCTCCCAAGTGCGCTTACTGCAGCAAACCTATCCTCGATGTGAGTACGCCGCCGCCGCCGCCAGCCGAACGCTCTCTTGTTACGCGAAACCCGATCGAATCGTTTTTTTGTCGGCGACAAAAAATGCGTTTGGTGGTTAATTCTGTG
>NW_014580144.1:8008-13747 GCF_000485595.1 Priapulus caudatus | reverse complement strand
AGTAATGCATTACTAAGTCGAATAGACACACTTCCCTTCAATTGGCAAAGTTCAAATTTCACAATTTTGTACTGAACAAACATAGAATGAATTATAACTTGTCATAGATAAGAACTGTTAATGAAAACTGCGATCGCTCGCCTATGTCCCGGATGTGCAAACACTGTGTAAACATTGAAAGTACTAGTTTCGTAAGACTGTTTAGGTTTGCTGAAGAAATGTTATGAAAGTAGCAACACAAATGAGTTGTAGTGATTTTTTACAACATAGACCAGCTCACAGTAGGTATAGCTATGCATTTTGCTGCGAGAACATGCAGTTTTAACTACTATTCTCGCCACCAGATGGTGACAGCGTTGGCTCGCACCTGGCATCCGGAGCACTTCACCTGTGATCACTGCAAGCAGGAGCTGGGAAACAAGAACTTCTTTGAGCGTGACAACAAGCCGTACTGCGAGGAGGATTACCACAACCTGTTCTCTCCCAAGTGCGCTTACTGCAGCAAACCTATCCTCGATGTGAGTACACCACCGCCGCGGCCGCCGCCGCCGAATGCTCTCTTGTTACGCGAAACCCGATCGAATCGTTTTTTTGTCGGCGACAAAAAATGCGTTTGCTGGTTAATTCTGTGCACGTGTGTGCTCTGTGATTGGTCGATGGGGTTTTTTCTGTGNTGTTGTTGTTGTTGTTGTTGTTGTTGTTGTTGTTGTTGTTGTTGTTGTTGTTGTTGTTGTTGTTGTTGTTGTTGTTGTTGTTGTTGTTGTTGTTGTTGTTGTTGTTGTTGTTGTTGTTGTTGTTGTTGTTGTTGTTGTTGTTGTTGTTGTTGTTGT
Source organism: Priapulus caudatus (assembly GCF_000485595.1). Classification (NCBI taxonomy): domain Eukaryota; kingdom Metazoa; phylum Priapulida; class Priapulimorpha; order Priapulimorphida; family Priapulidae; genus Priapulus; species Priapulus caudatus. Next base: position 12,917 of record NW_014580144.1, on the reverse strand, counting down.
TGTTGTTGTTGTTGTTGGCCACATGTTGTTGTAACACGCGAAGCAAGAAACAAGATCATGTAGGATCGCGGTCAGTGCTCATGTACTAAGCTCCTAAACCAGCCCACTATATAGGTCGCAAAACTACTGAATAACTACTTTCTAAGCGTGTATAGCTAGCGAGTGAAAAGTCTGTCCAAGCCGTGAGATAGATTTGGATCCTGATGATCGTGACACAGTTAACAGTAAGAAGCAATGCTACAGCTGAAAGAATATCTGTTAAAACGCAAGGGATATATATATATCAAAAGTAGATAATAGGGAATCTATCTATATATATATCTCTCTCTTTTTCTCTCTCTCTCTCTCTCTCTCTCCTCTCTCTCTCTCTCTGCTGCTCTCTTCGGCTCTCTATCTCTGATCCCTTCTCACCACTCTCTCTCTCTCATCTCTCTCTCTCTCCTCTCTCCTCTCTCCTCTCTCCTTCCTCTCTTGCTCTCTCCCTATCTCTCATCTCGCCTTCTCTCTCCTCTCTCTCCTCTCCTCCTCTTTCTCTCTTTCTTCGTTCTCTACTTATTTATGACCTATCGACCTTCTGAGCTCCTCCATTGGAGATAATTGAAAAGAAAGCCATGTATGCCTCTTTTATATCTATCTATCTCTCTTTCTCGTCGCCCCTTCTCTCTCTCTCATCTAGCCTCTTTCTCTCTCTCTCTTCCTCCCCTTCTACTCTCTCTCCGCTCTCCCCTTCTCTCTCTCTCCGCGCCTCCCCCCTCTCACTCTCGGCTCTCTCCCCGCTGCTCTCTCTCGCCTCTCCCGCCTCTCTGCTCTCTCCTCTCCCCTTCTCTCTCTTTCTCTCTCCCTCCTCTCTCATCTCTTCCTCTCCTCCCCCTTTACTCTCTGCCCCTACCTCCCCTTTTCTCTCTCTCTCCTTCTCCCCCCCTGCTCTCTCTCTCCCGCTCCCTCTCCTCTTTCTTCTCCTGCCTCTCTCTCTCTCCTCTCCTGCTCCCTCTCTCTCCTCTTCCTCTGGCATGCGCGCCCGTGTCGTGCTCTCTCCTCCCTCTCCTCCCCTGCTCTCTCGCTCCTCCTCCTCCCCTCTTTCTCTCTCTCTTTCCTCTCCTATTCCCTTCTTCTCTCTTCTCTCTTCCCCTTCTCTCTCCTCTCCTTCTCCTATCCCCTTCTCCTCTCTCTCTCCTCTCTTCCCCCTTCTCTCTCTCTCACTCTCCTCCCTCACTCTCTCCTCCTCATCTCCCTCTTCTCTCTCTCTCCTCTCCTTGCCCCTTCTCCTCTCTCTCTCCTCTCCCTTTCTCTCTCTCTCCTCTCCTCTCACTTCTCTCTCTCTCTCATTCGCTTCCTTCTCTCAGCAGAGTGCGTCACGGCACTAGAGCCGCACCTGGCCATCCTGAGCACTTCTTCTGCGAGCAGTGCGGTCGCGCGTTCGGAGAGGAAGGTTTCCATGAGAAGGACGGCAAGGCGTAGATGCCGCAGACGACTACTACGAGATGTTCGCTCCAAGTGTCAGGCGTGCGATCGGTCCGATCATCGAGAACTACATCATGCCCTCGCGAGCACAGTGGCACCCCGGCACTGCTTCGTCTGCATTGGTAGGATAGTATTGCGTGACACGCTCAAGATACAAGATTGTCTTAACAGTAATCTTGCCCATTGAGTCTTAAACTTTAGTCTTACACGATAGTCTTAATTAGTCTTAACATGAGTCCTTGACTTTAGTCTTAACCTTAGTCTGCCGCCGGCTCTTGCCATGTGAGTCTGAACATTAGTCTTTGACATTAGTCTTGACATTAGTCTTAACGTTATCCTAACAGTAGTATTAACATTAGTATTAACATCAGCTTCAGCGTCTAGACCTATGGACAAAAAACATCACTAAAGTTACGAGACATGAAAATCCCCCGACACACCAAATTCCCCCTTTTAACATTACGAGATGCTAGACCCGCCCCTTCGTAACTTTAAGACTATTATGAAAATAACGCATTTAGTCTCGTTTTAGGAGTGTCGGATTCTTTTCGATTGTAGCTCGTTTTTTGACCACGAGATCTTAAATGATGCACTCTTATTTTGTCGCCGTGTACATGACGCTCTCTTGTTTTGTTGCTGGGTAAATGATGCACTCTTATTTTGTCGCCGTATACACGACACACTCTTGTTTTGTCGCCGTGTACATGCTGCCACCACTCTGTTTCAGGAGTGTCGGATGCCGCTTCCCAAAACGGTGGATCGTTCTTCGACCACGAGGGCATGCCCTACTGCGAGACGCACTACCACGCGAAGCGGGGCTCGCTGTGCGCTGGCTGCGGCAAACCCATCACCGGCCGCTGCATCACCGCCATGTACCGCAAGTTCCACCCAGAGCACTTCGTCTGCCGCCTTCTGCCTCAAGCAGCTCAACAAAGGAACGTTCAAGGAGCAGAACGATAAGCCGTACTGCACAGTTGCTTCTCGAAGCTGTTTGGCTGACGCGTGGCAGCGGCGGCGGCGGGAGAGGTTAGATGTGTGGTGAGAGGTGAGGGAGGCCGAGGGGGAGGGGTGTGGTGCGCGCCATCTAGCGGCTCGTAATGTCACTAACGGTGAGGAATATGGCAATATATTTTACGAGGAGCTTATTTTGACACGCGTTCGCAGTTCTTGTGCAGGTATCGCCGCGCACGCTGTACCACGTCACAGTGCGCCATCTGTGGGCGTAAAACTCACATGAATTGCAGTTTGGTTAGGAATCGGTGGCTGTGTGTGTGAGAGGGAGGAGAACTAGTTCTGTTAGCAGTGTGTGAGGGTGCTGCTGCTGCTGCTGCTATTAGCTGCGCGTAACAGCCCAGCAGAGAAACACGCATCATCATCGAGTTATGTAAAATCTAGTTCTGTCACTGGCAAACAGCAGGTTTTTTTTGCGGGGGTCATCGCAACGGTCGCTAGGGAGATGAGCATCGTCATGGCAACGGTCGCTAGGGAGACGAGCATTGTCATGGCAACGGTCGCTAGGGAGACGAGCATCGTTGCTTCCATCTACTTGCCGTGTTATGAGAGGAGGAGGAGGGGAGGAGGAGGGTGTTTTGGAGGAGGAGGAGGAGAGGAGGGAGGAGGTGTTTTGGAGGAGGAGGAGGAGGCCGGGAGGGAGGAGGTGTTTTGGAGGCCGGGAGAGAGAGCAATACGGCTGCAGTAGAAGAGTTGTTTTAATCGTCACATTTGACATCACGATATGATTGTATTTTTTCTATCCGGGTCGTTAGGGACCGCGGGATAGTAGCATTTTAACGAATGTTGGTCAGGGTTCTATTCGATATGCTCCTTATTATAATTATAGACATCACCACACAACATGGGCATGCGTTTCTTTTATGTGCATGCGTGCGTGCGTACTCCGTGCGTTTTTTTACGATCTGTGGGATATACATTCATGTGCGCAAGAGACTGGTGCACGTTTAAGAGGTTTTGTACATTATGAGAAAGGTGTTAGTGTGCGCGAATGTGCGGACCGTGTGTGGTGTGTGTGTGTGTGGGGGGGGGGGTTGTGACGTAGGTTTGTGGTTTACTCACACAGGACTCTGGTTCCATGGTAGACGCGCATCAATCTTACAGATATTTATCATGTGTGAAACACTGAGCTATGTCATCGAAACCGCTGTCGCTTCCTAAACATTATTAGCTAATAAACATTAGCTAATTAGAATTAGCTCATTAACCTGTAGCGGTAGTGCTCTCTGTTGTTGTTACAACTGTTTACTGTGTATGACTTTACTGTGAGTTCGATATGTTACGTATAGATTTGCATAATGACGTTGTTTTCTTATAACTGTGAAATGCATTACATCCTGCGCCCTTTTCTAATTGGCAGTGGTTCTTGTCGTGCGTGTATATTTGTCGGGTCACACCAAGTCCGTGCATCCAACAATGGTGCGTGATATACTTGTCTGTGTCACGCGCGTGCATGCACGTAGGCGTGATATTGCTCTGTGTGCAGCGTGCATGGCCACATTGTGACGTGATACGTTGTCTGTGGTGCGACGCTCGCTGCATGCCGTGTGCGATGTCATATTTGTCTGTGTGCACGCGTGCATGCACGTGTGCGTGTATATTTGTCTGTGTGCACGCGTGCATGCACGTGTGCGTGTATACTTGTCTGTGTGCACCGTCGAGGGTATTATATTTGTCTAGTGTGCACGCGTGCATGCACGTCGTGGTAGTATATTGTTGCACGCGTGCATTTGCACGTGTGCGTGTATACTTGTCTGTGTGCACGATGCATTGCACTTGGCGTGTATATTTGTCGGTGCATGTGGCACGCGTGCATGCACGTGTGCGTGTATATTTGTCTGTGTGCACGCGTGCATGCACATGTGCGTGTATATTTGTCTGTGTGCACGCATGCATGCACCTGTGCGTGTATATTTGTCTGTGTGCACGCATGCATGCACATGTGCGTGTATATTTGTCTGTGAGCACGCGTGCATGCGTGCGTACATATTCTCTAGGCTGGTAGTCTAACAACAACCTTAGTTTATTATAATAAATATATGTGTCGATTTTATAAAGTCATCGGTGCTAAGATTTTAAGATTTTTCATGAATAGATAGATAGTTAGAGAGAGCGCGTGACAGAGACAGCGATCTCTCTCGCACGCAAAAATTCCTAGGTAGATTTCTGTAAAAGAAATTCCATTTATATTTTTAATGATATGATATTGATATACCACGTGTCATGTTATATCTCTGTGACAAATAAACCACACCGTTACTGAAAACACATCACTCTCTGTTATCTGTGAGCATATTTACTCTCTATATATTATTCATGTATACATAGCAGACTCTCTCGTGACTAAAATCCTAATACAATATATATTATGATATATAATATAATATATATGATATATAATATATATTATATATCAGAAGGAGATAATAGAATATAC
>NW_014580144.1:5900-7589 GCF_000485595.1 Priapulus caudatus | reverse complement strand
TCCCCGCCCGCGAAATTTTTTTCCTGACCCTTTCAACAAGCACAGTGTACATTAGCCAATCAAAATCGATGCTTTCCAAGGATGTCTGAATCGATGTCACTGCAGTTTTGTAAACATGAAAAAGTCAGACTTTGTAAATGCAAATGATGATGATGCTTGTGAATTTAAGGTATATACTTTTCACTGAACTCAATTAAAACGCTTAGACAGTGGCATTAACGCTGCCGCTGATCAATTAATTTGTAGTATATTGAATCAATGAATGTACATGTAGCCTGTACATTATTATGACTATGTCAGTATGTGATGTGAGTCTGCTGTGACTAGTGGTGACTTGACTGTGCCTACCTGCTGCATGCTGTGGATGCACAACTCCATGGTTCAGCTAACTGGTGTCTTGTATAGGCTGGATGTACAATAGGCCTAGTACATTTAAAATGAAATGAATATAGGCCTAGTAGTACGCAACTTTCCCAATAGGCCTATACATACTCGGACCCCCTCCCATGGACATGTACATGCCTCTATGCACATGTACATGCCTCTATGCTATGCGAGCTGCGAGCTGAGAAAAAAATACAATGCGTCCAAGCAAACAATCAAGCGAACAATGCGAATTTAACAATCAAACTCTGGCTCTCCACTCTGGCTCCGGCTAAATGTACATGTGCATGTGCTTGCTGAAAGGATCAGGAAAACAATTTCGCTCCCCGCCTCTTCACCCACGGCCTACCGCTTCTTTCCCCGTAGTTCCTCCCCTGTACATGTCTCATCCAACCTTCTCTAGCTGCTATCATCTATGACGTCACCCCTGCCATCATCGATGACGTCACCTCCGACCTCATCTATAACATCACCTCTGTCATCATAGATTACGCCACCTCTGACCTCATCTATGACGTCACCTTCCGTTATCATCTATGACGTCACGTCTGCCCGCAGGTGCACACGTCATCCTCGCGTGTAGAAATGTGGAGAAAGCAGAGAAGGCACGCACCGACATACAGGCGCTCACAGGTCGCAATGACGTCACCGTCATGCAGCTTGACCTCGCATCTACGTCATCCGTCCGGAAGTTCGTCGAGCAGCTGATCGAACGTAGGTATCAATCGAATTCGTCAATAATCGATCAATTACAGGTGAGTGCCTGCTATATTACAGGTAGATATCTGCTATATTACAGGTAGATATCTGCTATATTACAGGTAGATATCTGCTATATTACAGGTAGATATCTGCTATATTACAGGTAGATATCTGCTACATTACAGGTAAATATCTGCTACATTACAGGTACATATCTGCTACATTACAGGTAGATATCTGCTACATTACAGGTAGATATCTGCTATATTGCAGGTAGATATCTGCTATATTACAGGTAGATATCTGCTACATTACAGGTAGATATCTGCTATATTACAGGTAGATATCTGCTATATTACAGGTAGATATCTGCTATATTACAGGTATATATCTGCTATATTACAGGTAGATATCTGCTGTATTACAGGTGAGTGTCTGCTATATTACAGGTAGATATCTGCTACATTACAGGTAGATATCTGCTATATTGCAGGTAGATATCTGCTATATTACAGGTAGATATCTGCTATATTACAGGTAGATATCTGCTATATTACAGGTAGATATCTGCTGTATTACAGGTAGATATCTGCTATTTTACAG
>NW_014580144.1:4018-5532 GCF_000485595.1 Priapulus caudatus | reverse complement strand
GGAGGGGGATGGGAGGAGGAAGAGGAGGAGGATGTGGGGAGGGGGAAGAGGGAGGAGAAAGGGAAAGGTGGAGAGGAGGAGGAGAAGAGGAGGAGAAATGGGAAGTGGAGGAAAAGAGGAGAACGGCAGGAGAATGAGGGGAGGAGGAGAAAGTGGGAGGGCATAAGGAAGGGGGAGAAAGGGGAGGAAAGAAGGAGGAGGGGAAGAAGGGGAGGATGAGGAGGGAAGGATGAGAAAGGGGAATGTATGAGAAATGGGGAGGCAGGGAAGCAAAGAAGGAGGATGGGAAGAAGGAGAGGGGGAGGCGGGGAGGGGAGCAAAAGGTGGAGGAGTAAAAGAGGAGGATGGGGAAGCTGGAGGAGGTAGGGGCGGTGTGTGGGAGGGACAGGTGAAGGAACACGTCATGCAAGGTCTTCCTTTATACAGGCGACATTCTATTCATACTTCAGGCGTATTTCTATTGTTCTCTGCTGATACTGGTAACTCAGAGCTCATGACTAATTTCAGGCACGTTCTTATTGACCGTTCTATTGTTGGATCGTCTGCGAGAGTCAGCGCCCTCTCGCGTCGTCACGCTGTCGTCAGTAGCGCACGGGTACGGTCAGATCAACTGGGACGACCTCATGTCGGAGAAATCCTACAGCAAGATGGGGGCATACTCCCAGAGCAAGCTTGCCAACATTCTCTTCTCGCGAGAGCTGGCGAGGAGGATGAGTGGTAATACACGCGCGCCATCTATCGGTGCTCGCCGTTACTATGCGAATTTTACAATCTCATGTCTCTCGCACCAAACGTATTCTATTGTTATGTTATTATTACGTTGTGTAATTATTATTATGTTATTATTATTATTAATAATTATTATTATGATTATTATGTTAGCTAGTAAGACGTGTGGGTGTGGTATATGTTATGTAGTCTCTGGAGAGGGTATCGGCCATTGATCTCTATTATACTAACTATAGTTATATACTATACTAAGTATACTTATATACTAGTGGTATCGGCATCGTGCGATCACGTGATCTCCTCGTGCAGGCACAGGGGTCAGCACCTACGCTGTACATCCGGGCTACATCAACACGGCCATGTGGAATCGTCTGCCGCTCATGTCCGTCGGACCACTCAGATGGCTCACCAATTTGTTTCTCGATTCGCCGCTGGATGGCGCTCAGACATCAATCCATTGTGCTGTGTCTGAGGAACTAGCAGAGGAAACGGGACTGTACTACTCGTAAGTGAGAAGATGGGGAGGGAGGGAGAGACAGAGCACGAGAGATGGGTGCGAGGAGAGAGAGAGGGAGTGGAGCGAGAGAGCAAGAACAAAATGGAGAGAGAATGGGAGAGAAGGGAGAAAGAGAGAGATAGAGAGAGAGAAAATATGAGTGAGAGAGGGGAGAGAGCGAAAACAGGAGAAAGAGGGAGAGCGTGTGCGCTCGCGCGCGCGCGCGCGTGTGTGTGTGTGTGTGTGTGTGTGTGTGTGTGTGTGTGTGTGTGTGTGTGTCGTGTGTGTG
>NW_014580144.1:0-510 GCF_000485595.1 Priapulus caudatus | reverse complement strand
TAACAGCTATATCTACCACTATTACAGCTGTAACAGCTATATCTACCACTATTACAGCTGGGTTAAGCTATATCTACCACTATTACAGATGTAACAGCTATATCTACCACTATTGCAGCTGTAACAGCTATATCTACCACTATTACACCTGTAACAGCTATATCTACCACTATTACACCTGTAACAGCTATATCTACCACTATTACAGCTGTAACAGCTATATCTACCACTATTACAGCTGTAACAGCTATATCTACCACTATTACAGCTGTAACAGCTATATCTACCACTATTACACCTGTAACAGCTATATATACCACTATTACAGCTGTAACAGCTATATCTACCACTATTACACCTGTAACAGCTATATCTACCACTATTACACCTGTAACAGCTATATCTACCACTATTACATCTGTAACAGCTATATCTACCACTATTACACCTGTAACAGCTATATCTACCACTATTACAGCTGTAACAGATATATCTACTACTATTACACCT
>NW_014580143.1:19991-20324 GCF_000485595.1 Priapulus caudatus | reverse complement strand
CACGCACACACACACACACACACACACACATACACACACACACACACACACACACACGTGCACACACATATGTATGCACGCGCTCATGCAGGCACCCGCCCATACGCCCACGCACACACACGCTCGCGCGCACACGTGCACACACATACATATGCATGTACGCTCTCATGCACGCACCCGCCCATACGCCCACGCACACGCACGCACGCGCGTACACGTACACATACACACGCGCGCACATGCACACGCACGCACGCACACACACGCAGCCGCACAGGCATACGCGCACGCGCACACGCACGCGCACACGCACACGCACACGCACGCACAGAC
>NW_014580143.1:18096-19047 GCF_000485595.1 Priapulus caudatus | reverse complement strand
ACCTACCTACTACTCTATATATATATATATATATATATATATATATACGTATATGAGTGCCTGTAGGTAGATTCTCAGCGTCGTACCTGTCTTCTGCTGTACTGACAGATCAATCACCGCTACGAAGCCGCTGCTGCCTCTACATCTTACCTGCAGACGTACGTACGCAGCCGTGTCGTGCAGCAGCATGTGCGCGCGCGTGCGCCGGCAACAGCTCGTCGGCAAACGCGCGAGCACGTATCGTGCCGTGACGCTGTCGCGATGACGTGCGGTCCCTGCTTGCGTGACTGCAGCAGCAGCAGCAGCAGCAGCAGCAGCAGCAACAGCAGCGGCGGCGGCGGCGGCACTAGCAGCAGTAGCAGTAGTATCAGCCGCAGCAGCAGTAACAGCAGCAGCAGTAGCAGCAGTAGCAATAGTAACAGCAGCAGCGACGGCGGCGGTGGCGGCAGCGGCAGCAGTAGCATGTAGTAACAGCAGCAGCAGCAGCAGCAGTAGCAGCGGCGGCGGCAGTGGCGGCAGCAGCAGTAGCAGCAGTAACAGGAGCAACAGCAGCAGCAGTAGCAGTAGTAACAGCAGCCACAGCAGCGACAGCAGCCACAGCAGCGACAGCAGCCACAGCAGCGACAGCAGCCACAACAGCCACAGCAGCGACAGCAGCCACAGCAGCGACAGCAGCCACAGCAGCGACAGCAGCCTAGGTCCGTGTTAATTAAACTTCTGTCAATTTAAAATCGGCGTCTGCACGATGCCCGTTGTTTGACACTGTGTCAAGGCGCGCAGCAGCAGCAGCAGCTGTCGTATGAGAGAGTGTCGGTATCCTATAATTAGAAACGCAAAATTACATCGCACGAGAGCGAAAGATGCGAGAGAGACTATGAGTCAAACAGAAAAGAAGACAGCCGGAGCTAGAAAGAGACCGAATGCCAGCGAAAGAAACAGATTGGGAGAGTA
>NW_014580143.1:16139-17163 GCF_000485595.1 Priapulus caudatus | reverse complement strand
GAGAGAGAGAGAGAGAGAGAGAGAGAGAGAGAGAGAGAGAGAGGAGAGAGAGAACGAGAGACGGAAAGAGAGAACGAGAGAAGGAAAGACAGAGAAAGAGAGCGAGACAGAGTTGGTAGGGGAGAAAGAAAGATGGAGCAGGCGAGGAGGGGCTCTGCGCTATATGCCTGTACGCTATACATATGTCGTCGGCCGTGGCCGTCGGCTGTGCACACGCGCACACACGTCACACACGCACACACGCACACACGTCACACGCGGACACACGTCACACGCGCACACACGCATAAACGTCACACGCGCACACACGTCACACGAGCACACACGCACACACGCACAAACGTCACATGCGCACACACGTCACACGCGTACACACGCACACACGCACACACTCACACACGCGCACACACGCACACACGTCACACGCGCACACACGTCACACGCGCACACACGCACACACGTCACACGCGCACACGCGCACACACGTCACACGCGCACACACGCACACACGTCACACGCGCACACACGCACGCACGTCACACGCGCACACATGCACACACATCACACACGTCACACGCGCACACGCGCACACGCGCACACACGCACACACGTCACACGCGCACACACGCACAAACGCACAAACGCACACACGCACACACGTCACGCGCGTTGGTGTGTGCGCTGATTCTACGTCTAGATTCTCTATATAACACATGCACACACGGCGGCCCGCGAAAAAAAATTCCTGACCCTTTCAGCAAGCACGGTGTACGTCGCCAGCGTCGAGAACCAGAGTGTACACAGAGTTGCTGTGCATTGGTTGTTTAAATCGCATTGTTCGCTTAATTGTTCGCGTGGACGGCGGACGCATTGTTTGTTTTTTTCAACTCGCAGCACATGTACTATACATCATACATGTACATATAACACAATGTATGCATATTATAATTATGTTAGATGTACATGTATGGTACATGTATACATTATGCTAGATGTACATGTATGGTACATGTATACATTATGC
>NW_014580143.1:0-15909 GCF_000485595.1 Priapulus caudatus | reverse complement strand
CGTGAGTGCGTGTGCGCGTGCGTGCGTGCGCGTGTGTGTGTGCGTGCGTGTGCGTGCGCGCGTGTGCGTGCGCGTGTGTGCGTGCGCGTGTGTGTGTATGCGTGCGTGCGCGTGAGTGTTATAGCGACCGACTGTACTGACGGCGACGACAATGACAGCAGTGTTGCTGCTGTGATTCCACCCGCACACACACCACGCGGCAGTTGAGGTCGCATGACCGGCATATTCGATCGAATGGCAGGCGGCGTCATTGGGGAAACAGCAGGACATGCAGACAGTAGAAGACAGGAAACACAGTGACACAGGCAGTGTGAGGCGGGGACACACACGAGTAATTGTGAGACACAAAGACGGTGGCAGCACAAAAACTGTGGCACAGGTGAAACACTGGTTGACATGGGCAGTGGAGAACAGGGGACACAGCCAGTGGGGGACAAGGGACACCCAAACCGTGGAGGGACAGAGTGCACACGAACAATAGGCTTAAGGCACGCACACGCAGTAACGATAGGGGACACGCGGACCGTGGGTGACAGGGGACACACCGAGAGACATGGACACGCGAGATACACACATAGTGATGATCTGGGAACACTGTCAGGAAAGGAGAGGAGACATAGGGGACACACAGACAGAACAGGACAGGGACAAATGACGTCACGGCCAGCGGACAGTGTCATCACACCTTGATAGGGGGCGCCGCTGGCGCACGACGCGACGTCATTACGCCGACAATTACGTTCGACATCGCCCCGCACAAAAACTCCATAATGTGACCATTGTCGGCGCTCTTCCGTTTCGCCTCGAGGGGACAAAGACGACAAATTAGGCCCTTCAACAAATATGCTGGCTCAGGCCGGCGAGTTGGCCCTAATCCCGCCTAGCGCGCACCGAACTCTGGTTGAATGCTGACGCGACACGGAGGTTTAGCGCCAGCGAGCAATGTCCTTGATTCTCCATTTCTCTCTCTCTCTCTCTCATTCTCCTCACTGGGAACGGGCGCTGCGCGCTCTCTCCCTCCCCCCCTCTCGGTCTCTCTCTTCGTGCTCTTCTTTCCCTCCGTCTCCTGCTCTCTCTCCCTCTCATCGGCCTGTCCCCTGGGCGCGCCCTCTCCCCTGTCTCTCTCTCTCTCTCGTCGCTCTCGTCGTGCTCAAATCTCTCGCAGCTTTCTATCCTCTTCTCTCGTGTTGTGCCCTCCCCCGTTCTCTCTCTGAGTGTGTTCCTCTCTCGCGCAATTCTATCGCTCTGTCTCGCCTCGGCCTCGTCGCCCTCTGTCTGCCCGTGCTCTCCTCTCGCGCGAGCTGAGGGAGGATGGACATCCTCTCTCTCTCGACACGCACCATGGGACACACCCGCGGCCCAAACCGCGCGAACTGCGCACGTGTACGTGTCGAAAGAGCGAGTAGCAGCGGCTGTTCAATGGCTCGCCCGGTGTCGGGAGGCCTGAATGCCGTGACGCGTGAAACGCACTGACAGGCGTCTTACGCGGTCACGACGCTTCGTCAGCACTATAGTCTCACCCCGACAACCGTGGCGGGCGGCAGCTCTCCTCCCCGTGAATTAATTGCCGTCGCGGCGGCGGCGCGGCAGCGGCGGCCGCGTGTGAGCGCGTGCGAGGCGGAAGCCGCAGGGAGCGGGGCCGCAGTGCTGAACAATACGCAGAAAAAAAAGCATAACATTTTGTGGTGTGGTGCGAGAGCAAATTTACAATAAACGTGGAGCGATGGCCCGCAAATTGTCTTCTCTGTGCGGTGCGGCTCCCACACTCTCTATACCCGGGCTGTCGCTCAGCGCGCAGCCGTGTGTTTTATGTCTCTTTCTCTCTCTCTCTCTCCATGCTCTCGTCGGCTCTTCGCTTTCTTCTCTCTCTTCTCTCTCTTTCTGCGCCTCTCGCTTTGTACGGCTGTCGCTCGCTTCATCCTCTCTCTCTCTCTCTCTCTTTCTCTCTCTCGTCTCTCTCTGGCTCTCTCTCCTCTCTGCGTTTTCTCCTCTCGCGCGGTCTCTTACGGCTGTCGCTCTCGTCATCTCGTCCGTGCGTCGTATCCTCTCTCTTCCCTGCTCTCGTCGTCTCTCGTCTCTCTCCTCCTCTCCTCCCTGCGTCCGTCTCTTACTGCTGTCGCCGCTCTTTCTCCCTTCTCGGTCTGCTCTCTCTCTCGTTCTGTCATCTGCTCTCGCGGGGCTCTCTCCCTCTCTCTCTCTCTCTCCGTGCCGTCTTGCTCTGCTCTCGTTCATCTGCTCTCTCTCTTTCTCCTCTCGCGTGCTGCATTACGCTGTCGCGCTCGGATCTCTCTCTCGTCTGCTCTCTGGTCATCTCTCGTCGCTGCTCTCCTCTCCCCTCTCTTACGCCTGTCGCTCTCATCGGTGTCTCTCTCTCTCGTCTTTTCTCTCCTGCGCTCTCTCTCTCGTCTTGTCTCCCTCCGGCCGGGCCCTCTCTTACTGGCTGTCCGCTCGCTCGCGTCTCGGCTGTCTCTCTCTCTCTCTCTCTCTCTCCGGCTCTGCGTGCGTCTCTCTCTCTCTCTCGTCCCATCTCTCTCTCTCATTCCTCTCTCTCTCTTTCTCGCCTCCGCCTCTCTCTTCTCCCTCCTCCCTCGTACTCTTTTCACCCTGCGCCCTCTCCTCTTTCCTCCTCCCCCTCTCTCTTCGCGTGTGCGCTCTTTCTGTGCTGCGTCTCTCTCCGTGCGTGCGTGCGTGCGTGCGCGTTTGCTCTTTCTCCCTCGTTCTTGCTGCTTCGTCTCTCTCTCCCACTGCTCGTCTCTGCCAGCCGCGCACAGTAGGTCTGCCTCTCCCAGTGTCCCTCGTTGAAGAAGATCGCGGCGTGTGCGGCGTCTATGAAGGAGTGTGCGGCGGCAGGTTGATTAACGCTGCGTCCGATCGCACCGCTCACGCGTCTGTCCTTACAGACCATTAGTAGCACAATCCTTCACAACGCATCAGGTCATTACAGAACGAGAGAGGCAGCTTGCGGAGAAAGGAGGTGGTCCCTGCTTTTCTGTACTCTCTTTCTCTACTCTCGCCGATTTTTCTTGTTCCCAGGCTTCGTGCGTGGTCTTTCTGCTCTGAGTTGTCTGTTAGCGTCCCTTCACTCTCGGTTCTACTATCTTCTCTCTTCCGTCCTCTGCGCCCCCTCTTCTCTCTCTCCTGATGCGCGTCTCGTTTACTGTTTCTCTTTATATATATATATATATATATATATGTTTTCTCTCACCCTCACGCCCCCTCTCTCTCTTTTCATCCTTACGTATACCAACCCTCTCTCCTTCTTTCTTTCTCTCCCTCTCTCTCTCTCTCACTCTCGCTTGCTCTTATTCTCTTTATCTCGCTCTCCACAGACCCGGCCTCGCTCGGGCTCTTCACACACACACACACTCTCGTCTCTCTCTTCACGGTGCGTCTGCGTCGATCTCTCTCTCTCCTCTCCTTCTCTACTCTCTCTCTCTCTCTCGCTCGCTCACGCTTTCACTCGCTTCCACACTCATTCACTCTCCCAGTTTCTCGTCCCCCAAAGACAGGTTTTTCTGGCCCGTCTTCAAAAGACTTTGCAACGCATTTACTTGAAACTGCAGGAAGTACGACTGCCCGAAAGCCTTATTAACGTCAGCCTACGCGCCGCAAGTCTTCACGCTCCGTCGCCGCAGCCCTGCGACCCCCTTCACCCGACGACAACCCCCTCCCCCTCCCCGAACTTAGCTCCCTCCCACAGCTGTCGCCCTCCCACTCCGCAGGGCGCTGTTATAATAACCTATCCTGCTATCCACGGCCACCGCTTATTCCTCCAAACCGCTGAGCCTTCACATCTTGGCTAACAGCTCGGCTAACTTTCCAGTTTCTCCCACCGCTCTTCCGGCACACTCCGACCGCCTCCTCTAGCTCCTGCCTCCGACCTCCTCCTGCCTCCGGTAGACGCTACCTCCTCTACTATCACCATGGTAACCAACGTTCTGTGCAGCGCCATCTGGTTTGTCCTTATCCTGCGTCTGGTGACAGACTCCCCAGTATGCATCAGCTGGGGGGAGCAGCTTTATGTGGAGGAGACTCCCTTCAAGCAGGGGAAGGCGAATCACAGCAGCGGGACAGGATCCTGCCCTGCGGGCGTCTGCGAGCGGATTTTACCTGTGATTCGAGGGCGGATTTTACCTGTGATTCGAAAGCAGATTTTACCTGTGATTCGAGGGCGGATTTCACCTGTGATTCGAGGCCGGATTTTACCCGTGATTCGAGGGCGGATATTACCTATGATTCGAGGGCGGATTTTACCTGTGCCTGCGCGGGGAATGCAGGGTGACTGAACGACGACACTACCGCGCTGGTAGTTAAGGCGACGATGCCCCCCACTCCATCTATCGCTGAACCCACCCACTACGCTACAGCGCATCCTACTACC
The DNA here is from genome assembly GCF_000485595.1 of Priapulus caudatus. NCBI lineage: Eukaryota > Metazoa > Priapulida > Priapulimorpha > Priapulimorphida > Priapulidae > Priapulus > Priapulus caudatus. The sequence goes on along the minus strand of NW_014580143.1, from coordinate 11,528 downwards.
AACCAATCCTCCCCCATTGCCCCTTCACCTCACCACCCCGTCTTCCCCTGCCTCCTCACCCCTCCCCCACGCCTTCCCCTATCTTCTCACCCTTCCTCCACACCTTCCCCTGCTTCCCCATCAATCCCCCACGCCATCCACTACTCCTCTTCGCCCATCCTGGCAACCAGTACCTCCGCCATACGCGCCTATATTATAGGTACATTCGCGTGCACGCTTACCCCCTTTCCCCAAAGTCAGACGCGCTACATCCCATGATTTTACACGTAGTTCGTGGGTCGGGTTGACCATGCACTCTATAACACACATCGAGGGGGAAAACCTGTGTCCGAAAACGCAAGGACAGCGCGCACGCACACGCACGCGCACACACGCGCACATGTGCCCACACGCACACGCTCATGTAGGAAAATACACGCACACATGCAGGCACGCATGCACGCACACACACGCGCGTGCGCACACACACATGGGCCAACACGCACACGCTCATGTAGGAAAGTATACACACACACACATGAAGACACGCACGCGCGCACACACACACACGCGCGCGCGCACACACACACACATGCACGCACGCACACACATGCACGCACACAAGCACCTGTCACCCCAACCGAAAAAAAACAGTACAGCGTGCGTGTGTTTGCACGCGGGAGGAGGGGGTGGGTGGCTGGGTCACGCGGGAGGAGGAAGGGGTGGGCGGGTTGACCTCGGACGCACGCACGCACCTGTCGCAGTGGGTCGAGAGCACAGTGTTTGCGCGCGTGTGGGGGGAGGGGGAGGCAGAGGGAGGGGGAGAGTCGCGGTGACCCCGGCCGCACACACCGCCGCTGCCGCCGACAGCAACGACGAACATCCGTTTGTCGAACGCCTGAACAAATGAAGAGAACGCAATGAGCCGCGGCTGGAGTTTACCCAACGCCGCCCGCGTCCATGTTGAGAGAGAGAGAAAAGAAAGAGGAGGATCGGAGAGCGGAGAGCCAGAGAGAGAGAGAGAGAAGAAGAGAGAGAGAGGAAGAGGAAGAGAGGAGAGAAGAAAGAGAAGCGCCGGAAAGAAAAAAACAAGAACAATGAGGAGAAGGAGAAAGGACAGCTCGCTGACTGCTCGCGTGTATCTGCATGGATTACACTTGACGCACATGACGGCTTACGTGCTGTACCGTGCTTGCGTGCGAACTACGTCAGGAACCGAGAGAGAGAGATGGCGCCGAAGGGCCTAAAGAGAGCAAGAGGAATCTGAGAGTAAGAGAAAGAGAGCTGAGAGAGAGAGAGAGAAGTCGACCGAGAGCTAGGAGACAGAGAGAACGGCGAGGCAGATGCGAGAACGAGAGAGCAGCGAGAGAGAGAGCCGACTGGAGCGAGAAGGAGGAGAGGAGAGAGAGAGGAGAGAGAGAGAGAGAGAGAGAGAGAGAGACGGGAGAGAGAATGAGGAAGAGAGAGGGAGGAGAGGAGGAGAGAGAGCGGAGAGTGTGAGGAGAGACGAGAGAGAGAGGAGAGACGAGGAAGAGGAGAGGAAGTTGAAGCGTCGAGGAGCGGAAAAGTTCCGGCGGAAGAGAGAACAGAGAGAAAGGACAAGAGGCAGAACAGGAGGAGAAAGACGAGAGACGAGAGACGAGAGAGAGAGGAGAGAGAGCAGAAGAGAGAGCGTGAGCGTGAGAGACGAGGGAGAGAGAGCACGTCGCGCGCGTGTTTACTGCACGTGTTTCGACCTGTCGTCTGCTGTCGTCGGCTTCGCGCTTGACGTCACACGCCGCGTTCACGTGCACCGGTGAATGTCCGCGCGGCGCGCCCCTCGCCGCGACCAGAGGCGCCGACATTCACGTTTGATTGCGAGCGTTCGAACCACAGGCAAGGCTGTATAGCGTGATCGTTGCGCTGCTGCTGTACTGCAGTTTGCTGCGTCGCCGCCCACCACGCCACTCCTGCTGCCTCCGCTCCTGCTGCTGCTGCTCCGCTGGTGGTGGTGTGGTGGTGCTGCTGCGTTGTCCTTGCTGCTGCTGCTGGTGGTGGTATGGTGGGTGGTGACTGGCCTGCTGATGTCGATGCACTCCTTGGTGGTGGGTGTGTGGTGGTGGTGGTGGTGTTGGGGTGGTGTCGGCGGCGGCGGCGGCGCTGCTGGCTCGCTGCTGCTGTGGCTCCAAGAACCGCGTATTGCTTAGGTTACAATAGCCGTTCAAACCTTGGCTGCGCTAAACACGCTAGTGCATTATATTCCAGTATCCTCCTCCTCCTCTCCTCCTCCTCCTCCTCCTCCTCCTTCCGCCTCCTCCGCCTCCGTCCCTCCATCCTCCTCCTCCTCCCCTCCTCCCTCGCTCCCCTGCTCTCCTTCTCTTACGCTGATTTGGTTATTCGGCGGCGTACAGATTGTGAATATTTGGCTTTAGCTGCTATTGATATTCGCTGCTAGTACGTCGGCGTGATTCTGTATACGGTCGCTCGATCGGCATTGCGTCGGAGGGGGGCGGGGGTAGTAGCAAGGGACGACGCGCCTTGTACGTGCGTCGCCGTTCGTCTCTCCATGCACTCGCTATTCGGCCAAAAGTGGAAGTACTGTGAGATAGCGACAACCGATCTTGGCAGCTAGCTAGCTAGTAGTCTTGCGTTCCAACAGTGGGTGGTGTGTGTGATGGTCGCGGGGGGGGGTTGATAACATGACATCGTCACATAAAACAATAGCAGTGTGTACCTGTATGTGCGTGCGCGCGCGTATGTGCGTTGTGTGTTGTGTGTGTGCCTGTGTGTGTGTGGTGTGTGTGTGTGTGTGTGTGTTGTGTGTTGTTCGTGCTGTGTGTGTAATGGTATGTGTATGTATGGTGGCTTCGTTTCGTGCGTGCCGTGTGTGGAGTGCGTGCCGGCGTTGTGCGTGTGCGTGCGCTGCGTGCGTTACGGGTGCGTGTTACGTGCGTGTGAGGCGTGTGCGCTGTTCTTCCGTGCGTTCGTGCGTACTGATGCTTTTCGTGTGCGTGTGCGTGTGCGGTGATGCCGTGTCGTGTGGTGTTGTGTGCGTGTGCGTGTGCGTGCGTGTGCGTGTGCGCTATTGCCAGGACCACGATTGCACGCGCGGGCGTTATAGTGTGGGACACTTGTAGCACAGGCTGATGCTGCCGAGATTGTCGACAAAGAGCAAACAAACAACTCTAGTGCTGTACAACGTGCACCGATGATGTGCGCTCCTCCTCCATGGCGACCGCGGATGGCTGGGGGACAGGGTGGGCTGAGGTCGTGTAGTATATAGGAGTGGCCGGGAGGACAGGTGGCGTCGAGGGTTTCGATATCAGGGCGTGGAGGGGGACAGGGTGAGGTGAGGTGTGTAGTATTAGGAGGGAGGGAGGGAAAGGGTGGGTGAGTGGTGTAGTATCTATAACGGTGGGAGGAGGGGCAGGGTAGTGTGACGGTGTGTAGTATATGGAGGTGGGAGGACAGGATGGGTGAGTGTGTAGTATATAGGAGGTGGGGAGGGACAGGGTGGGGGGGTAGGCCGTGTAGATAATATAAGGAGGTGGAGAGGGACATGGTGGGTGAGGTGTGTACTGTATATTGGAGGTGGGGAGGGACAGGGTGGGTGAGGTGCGTGTATTATAGGAGGTGGAGAGGGGGGCAGGGTAGCAGGTAGCGTGAGGTGCGTGTAGTTATATAAGGTGGGGCAGGGACAGGGTGGTGACTGGGTGAGTATATAGGATGGTGGGGAGGACAGGGTGGGGTGACGGTGATGTCATATCAGAGGAGGTGGAGAGGAGGGACAGGTGGGTGAGCGTGTCAGTAGTATAAGGAGGTGGAGGAGGACCAGGGTGGTGAGGTCGTGTAGTTATAGGAGGTGGGGGAGGCTAACAGGTGGGTGACGGTGTGTAGTATTTAGTATATAGCGAGGTGGGGTAGGACCTCAGTGTGGTGAGCGAGGTGTAGTATATAGGAGGTGTTAGGAGCGGACAGGGGGTGGCGTGAGTGTGGAGTATTAGAGGAGGTGGGGGAAGGACAGGGTGGGGTGAGGTGTGTAGTGATAGGAGGTGGGTAGGCTACAGGGGGGGTGAGGTGTGCTAGACTATAATAGGAGTTGAGGGAGGGACAGTGGGTGACGTGTGTAGTATATAGGAAGGTGGAGGAGGGACCAGGGTTGACGGTGAGGTGTGTAGTATTTAGCGAGGTCGAGGAAGGGACAGGGTGGGTGACAGGGTGGATAGTGTTATAGGACGGTGGCGGTAAGTACAGGGTGTGAGTCGTGTATTATATAGGAGGTGGAGAGGGGGACAGGGTGGGTGAGGTGTGTAGTATATAGGAGGTGGGGGGGACAGGTGGGTGAGGTGTTAAGTAGATATAGGAAGTGGAGGAGGTACAGGGGGGTGAGGTGTGTAGTATATAGAGGTTGGAGGAGGGACAGGGTGGGTGAGGTGTTGTAGTATTATAGGAGGTGGAGGAGGACAGGGGGGGTGACGTGTGTAGTATATAGGAGGTGAAAGGGAGGACAGGGTGGGTGATGCTGTGTTTATATAGGAGGTGGAGAGGGACGGTGGTGAGTGTGAGTCTATAGGAGCGGGGGGCGAGGGACAGGTGATGGGTGGGTGTAGTATATAGGAGGTGGGGGAGGGACAGGGTGGGTGAGGTGTGTAGTATATAGGAGGTGGAGGAGGGACAGGGTGGGTGAGGTGTGTAGTTATAGGAGGTGTGAGGGACAGGGATGGGTGAGGTGTGTTTGTAGATAGGAGGTGGGGTAGGGTCAGGGTGGGTGAGGGGTGTAGTATTATAGGAGGTGGAGGGAGGGACAGGGTGGGTGAGGTGTGTAGTATATAGGAGGTGGAGGAGGGACAGGGTGGGTGAGGTGTGTAGTATATAGGAGGTGGGGGAGGGCAGGTGGGGAGTGTTCGTATTGGCGGTGTAGGAGGGACAGGGGGGTGAGGTGTTAGTGGTTAGGAGTGGGCGGGAGGCTGACAGGATGGTGAGTGTGTAGGTACTATAGGAGGTGGGGAGGAACAGCGTGGGTGAGGTGTAGTAGTATATAGGCGGTGGGGTCAGCGGACAGGGTGGTGACTGTTCATGATAGATAGGAGGTGGAGGGGAGGACAGGTGGGTGGGTGTGTAGTATATTTATAGGAGGTGGAGGAGGACAGGTGGTGAGGTGTTAGTATAGAGGAGGTGGGGAGGGACAGGGTGGGTGAGGTGTGTAGATTATATAGAGAGGTGGAGGCAGGGACAGGGTGGCGGTGAGGTGCTGTCAGTAGTAATATAGGAGTGAGGGGGGACCAGGCAGTGAGGTGAGGTGATTAGTACATAGGAGGTTGGAATGGAGCGGACAGGGTGGGTGAGTGTTAGTATATAGGAGGTGGAGGTAGGGCAGTGGTAGGTGAGGACTGTGTATGTATTAGGAGTGGGGGAGGGACAGGGTGGGTGAGGTGTGAATAGTAGTTATAGTAGGTGAGGGAGGGACAGGGTGGTGAGGTGTGTGTGTATAGCGAGGTGGCAGGAGGGACAGGCGTTTGGTGAGGTGTGTAGAGATAGGAGGTGGAGGAGGGGACAGAAGGTGGGTGAGGTGATGTAGTAGTATAGGAGGCGGGCAGGGACAGCGGAGGGTGAGGGCCTGTGCTAGTCTATAGGAGTGTGGGGAGGCGACAGGTGGGTGAGGTTGTCAGCTATATAAGGGAGATGGGAGGACAGGCCGGGGGATGAGGTGCTGTAGTATCATAGGAGTGGAGGAGGGCAGGGGGTTGTGAGTGTGTAGTATACTAGGAGGTGGGGAGGACAGGAGGGTGAGGTGTTGTCAGTATATAGGCAGCGTGTAGGAGGTACAGGGTGGGTTGAGGTGGTAGTATATAGGAGGTGGGAGGGACAGGATGGTGAAGTTTTAGTATAGAGGAGGTGGAGGAGGGACAGGGTGGGAGGTGTGTAGTATTATAGGAGGTGGGAGGGCAGATGCGTGAGGGTGGTAGGATAGTAGGAGGGGGGGAGTACAGGTGGGTGAGTGTTATACGTATTAGGAGGTGGGGAGTTAAGGTGAGAGTGAGGGGTGTAGTTATAGGAGGTGTGCGGGAGGGACGGTGGTGAGGTGTTGTAGTATATAGAGGATGTAGAGGTGACAGGAGTGGGTGAGTGAGTAGTATATAGGATGGTGTAGGAGATATCAGGGTGGTGAAGGTGTGTAGTGTATTTGGAGTGGAGGACAGGGTGGGTGAGGCGCTGTTAAGTCTAGTATATGGAGGTGGGGGAACAGGGTGTGAGAGCTGTGTAGTAATAATAGGAGGTGGAGGATGGACAGGGTGGGTGATGTGTGTGTGCGTATAGAGCGAGTTAGGAGGGTATTGAGAAGGTGAAGTTTTGAGGGGGGCAGAGAGGAAGGGGGAGCTTGTTAATGGCGTAGTTTTCGAATAGAAGGAATGCTTACGGACTGGTAAGCGGGTGACGTGTTGACACTGATAATAGTTTACGAGATGGGGGAAGGTCTGTTGAGATAGAAAGATGGGGTTAGGGTTAGTAGGTTACGGTACGGTTAGGGTTACGGTTACGGTTATGGTTAGGGTTACGCGTTAAGCGTTAGCGTTGTGGTTAGGGTTAGGGTTAGGAGGCTTTATGCGCTGAGGTTAGGTTACGGTTGTTACGCGTTAGGGGTAGGCGTTACCGGTTGAGTTAGGGGTTAGGGTTAGGGTTAGGAGGTTTATGCGCGAAGGGTTAGAGGATTACGGTTACGGTTAGGGTTCAGTTAGGAGGGGGGGGGGGGGGCGAGTTTATGCGCGGAAAGCTTAGATTAGGCGTTAGGGTGACGCTTCGGTTAGGGTTAAGAGAGTTATGCGCGAAGCGCGTTAGGAGCAGGCGAGAGGTTAGAGGAGCTTGTGAGACTGCACTTATACATGTCGTCGTCGTTTCTAGCAGGACTGTGTCATGAGCGGTCTGAGCGAGTTGTTTGCTGCCTATTATAATGAGCTGTGATGTAATTAGGAGCTGGTAGCGTTTTAATAAATAGCGTGTTGATGTATATATATGAGCTGTGTATGTAATTAAGGAGCTGCTGGTGTAATATTAATGATGCTGTGATCAATATAAGGGCTGTGCTGTAAGATATATAGCTTATGTTAATATATGAAGCTGTGATGTAATTAAGACGCTGTGTTGTAATATAATGAGCTGTGATGTAATATAATGAGCTTGATGTATATATAAGTGAGCTGTGGTGTAATAGGAGCTGTGATGTATATATGAGCTGTGATGTTATATAATGAGCTGTGATGTAATTATAAGGGCTGCTGGTGTAATATAATGAGCTTGATGTAATATAAGGAGCCTGTGTTGTAATTAAGGAGCTGTGATGTAAATTAATTTTAAAGCTCGTGATGCTATATTAGGAGCTGTGTGTGTAATATAAGGGCTGTGACTGTATAAATGAGCTCTGTGATGTAATATAAGGAGCTGTGGGTGTAATATAGGAGCAGCAATGAACTACGATTGTTCACACGTTAGTGGAGAAGACAGCGTATAGAAGCGTATAGATGCATATAGAAGGTACACACAACTCCTGTTGTACACTTGCTATTTTACTGCAATTTCACTAGCCTCTCCGGAATTCCTACTGAATTACACAAAGTGAATAACATGACTTACACTTGACTTACACATGACTTGCACAAATGACTTACACTAGGCCGAAGGCGTGAGCACAGACTGCGACAATCACGTGTTTTGATTACACGACTTCTGCGCATGCGCTCTCGACGATGTGAGTGTAGTGTTGTAGTTACACCAAAGAGATTTGAATGAATAATTTAAAGTAGATAAGGTCAATACCTCTCTTTGATCAACTTTTTGGTGTAACTACAACGCTACATGAGTACGCGCGGCGCCACCGCTGAAAGCCTGCATGTTTGCTATCACATTACCAACATTACACACGCGTGCGTGCGTGCGTCTTATGCGTGCGTGCGTGCGTGCGTGCGTGGTCATTACCCTGCACGCTAGTCGCGCTCTCTCCACGCCACGCACCCGACCACCACCGCCGAGCCGACTTGAAATAAATGCATACTCGAGTAAAACATCGATATACGAGTATGTCACGACGTGAGAACAAACATAGCGACGCCATGTTGGTGAAGGGCCCGAGATTGCGGCTGGCGCGCGCGGGCGGTGCGACAGTAGGATTTTAATAAGAGCAATCGGAGATAGCAAACCTCCGCCACAACGCGTAACATCCCCATATGTGGCTGGTACACCCAATATAGTTAATGAAATTTTCAGAATTTTATTGAAAAAAAAGGATCTCAGGATTTTTTTACTGATTTCGATCTGCGTCCGACGTCTTCCCCACAAAAAATCCTGTTGATCCAGCATCTAGCATCAGATATCTCACACCAAGAATCTAATCGATTGGGTTCTTGGCCCAAGACCAACCCTTCTAAAAATCATCAAAATTTCGTCCGTAACTTTTTGCAGATATCCTGTTGACAGACAATACAACAAACCAACGAAAGCAACCACAAACAAACCAACAAACAAACTAAAAGGGGCGAAAACATCACCTACTTGGCGGAGGTAATGAACCAGCAGTTATTCGATAGCGGTTCGATGCAAACAGTGTAAACGCGTGGGAACTACCGCCGTGCCCCGCTGTAGCGGCGCCTCGGATAACGGGCGCATCGCTTAAACGACATGAACGTCTTGACCGAAAACAATCCTTACTCGCGTTGTCATCTGTCATATCGGTGCCCCCCGTTTAATCGCTTGAAAGTTTTAGATTCTGGTCTCGATAAAGCGGGGGCGACTCTATTAACCACCTACGTACGTGTGTGTGGTGAGTCGAGTCGGCGAGTGGTCAGGCGGTGACGTCGCTGTGACCGACGAGGTGGGAGATGTTACAGCCCTTCGTATTTGCTCTCGGGACCTGAACGTATAGAGTCACATCCGTCTCCTTGAGTTGCGTATGAAGGACTAATTATTAATACTTATTATAAATTAATTATAATAAATAATTATTATACTATAGTGTATGAAACTGAAGTAATCTGGCGGGAATTCCCCGGTGTAGCGCGAATACATGAATACGTTATTGCCAGAGTTTGTTGGTTTATTTCGCATGTTCGCGCTTGATTGTGTTTGCTTGGACGCATTGTATTTTTTCTCAGCTCGCAGCTCGCAGCTCGCATAAGCAATAGAGCATATAGCATATAGCGCATATCTGCTTATATGAGACGGAGTTATAGAGCATGTCCAGAACTGCATCGATCACGGTCGTCGTGAACGCTCTCTTCACGACACTCCGTGTCGTTTTTGATCATACGAATATCAATACAATCTTACCTTTCAAACTCTAAACTCTAACTCATCTAAAATTACAACACAGTTTGACAGTTAGAGAGGGGCATGTGTAGGGTAATGTCGGCGCTTGCTCTGTTGGCTCGCTTCCCGCCAGCTTTATGGCTGATTCGTTTTCGATCGTCCGTTTTATCATACGTCATTGTATTAATGAAACTTTATTATATCGTTAACGAGTGGGAGACGTTTACACGCTACTTACAGACTATTATATTTGGATGGGTTTACGATGCGTATGGCGCATGGCTTGTAGTTTTTCTTTTACTTTCTCTTACGTAGTGGCGGCATGCACTATGTTGAAGTGGCAAATCACAAGTCCTTATAGTCACAGTCGCTTACAGGGGGCTACGCTGTACATGTGTGCATGCATCAGCCTACATTCCAATCTCATCCATCCATCATTCCATTCATCATCCATCATTCCATCATCCTCATCCATCCTTCCATCCATCATTCCATTCCTCAATTCCATCCATCATCCATCCTCATCCATTCCATCCCATCCATCATCCATCCATCCATCCACCATCCATCGCATCCATCCATACATCCACCCATCCATCATCCATCGCATCCATCCTCGCATCCATACATCGCTACAATTCTCCATCCATCCACCCGTCCGTCCGTCCGATTCCGACCGCCCGTCGCGTCCGTCGTCGCGCGCGTCTGCTCATCCGTACAATTCCATCCGTTCACCCGTGGCCTCCAACCGTGTTAGTCCTCCTCCTGCCAGTTATTTGCTCGGCCTTACCTTCCACAGTGTGCCCCTTCTTCGTTGTCCCTTTCTCGGTCTTTGTCTTCCTACAATGTAGCCCCCTCTCATAATGTAGTTCCGCTTCGACATTGTAGCCCCCTTCCCCCTATCTTGTAGCCCCCTGCCCCCCTTAATGTTAGTCCCCTCCGCCTACATTGTAGTCCTTCCCCTAATGTGCCCCTCCCCATTCATTGTAGCCCCTCTCCCACAGCGTGTCCTCCACCTTATCATTGTAGTCCCCTCTCCGACTTGTAGTTCCATCCCCTACATTGTAGGCCCCTCCCCTACATTGTAGTCCAACCTCCCCCTACATTGTAGCCTCTCCCCCTTACATTGTAGCCCTCCCTAGCCCAGTTCCTCCCCCACCTCCATTTGTAGGCCCCTGCCCCTACATTGCTAGGCCCCTCCCCCTACATTGTGTCCCTCCTCCTATATTGTAGCACCCTCCCTACAAGTAGCCCCCGTCCGCCTGATCAGTGTCGTCCCCTTTCTACTGTGTTCTGACCCTTCTTATCTTTGTAGCCCCTCCACCTACAATGTAGCTCCTCCCTAGCATGTAGCCCCTCCCACTTATACATGTCGTCCCTTCCACAATTGCCCTCCCCCTACAGGTCTGTCCCCCCACCTACAATGTAGCCCTCCCCGTACCAATGTAGCCCCCTCCCCATACAGGGGCGATCCCCACCTACAATGATAGCCCCTCCCTACAACTTGTAAGCCCTCCCTCCCGCCTTACGTAGTGTCGTCCACCTTCCTACAATGTACCCTCCCTACAGTTGTCGTCCCCTCCTTCCAATGTAGCCCTTCCTCTACATGTGTCCGTTCCCTTCCCTATCAATGTAAGCCCCTCCCTCTCAGTGTCCGTTCCCTTCCTACAATGATAAGCCCCCTCCCTACCAGTGTCGCCCTTCCTACAATGCTAGCCCCCTTTCCCTACGTGTCTTCCCTTCCTACAATGTAGTTCCTTCATTCCTCTACAGTGTCTCCCCAACTACGTGTCGTTCGCCATTCCAACAGTGAGCCCCACCTATCCCCACTGTGCGTGTCGTCCTGCCTGTCTGCCAGCCACCGCGACGACGAGATGTTTGCATTGAATTTCTATGCGGCGTTCGTAAACAGCAGGATTAGATTTTAGCGCGCCAATGAATCGCATGTGAGTGTGTTACATACACCGCACGCACCACACGCACCGCCGCACGCACGCACGCACACATAGATGCACAGCGCACATAACACTTGTACGCGCGCACAAAAAAACAAGTACACACGTACAACGCGCACGCACACCCACGTAGCATACACATGCGCTCGCGCACTCGCACACAACGCAAGCGCACTCACACACAACGCGCGCACGCACGCGCACGCAGAGGAGGCGCGACGTTACTTTAGACTTTAAGCTTCGCGCCGTCCCGCGCGCCGCCGTCGCGCCGCCGCTGCCGCCGTCACCGCTTCTTTCGCTCGGTCGCCCGATTCGTTT
>NW_014580142.1:9145-20327 GCF_000485595.1 Priapulus caudatus | reverse complement strand
AGAGGTCACGTAAGGTCATGAGAGGTCGCGTGAGGTCATGAGAGGTCGCGTGAGAGCCGACGGTGCCGCAGGTGAGCGTGCGCGTGATCGTGAGAAGGTCGAGACGTGAACGCAGCAGGTCTATCTGTAAACACAAGGGTCGCGTGAGGTCGTGTGAGGTCATGAGAGGTCGCGTGAGAGCCGACGGTGCCGCAGGTGAGCGTGCGCGTGATCGTGAGAAGGTCGAGACGTGAACGCAGCAGGTCTATCTGTAAACACAAGGGTCACGTGAGGTCATGTGAGGTCGCGTGAGGTCATGAGAGGTCGCGTGAGAGCCGACGGTGCCATGGGTGAGCGTGCGCGTGATCGTGAGAAGGTCGAGACGTGAACGCAGCAGGTCTATCTGTAAACACGAGGGTCACGCGAGGTCAAGTGAGGTCACGTGAGGTCATGAGAGGTCGCGTGAGAGCCGACAGTGCCGCGGGTGAGCGTACGCGTGATCGTGAGAAGGTCGAAACGCGAACGCAGCAGGTCTATCTGTAAACACAAGGGTCGCGTGAGGTCGTGTGAGGTCATGAGAGGTCGCGTGAGGTCACGTAAGGTCATGAGAGGTCGCGTGAGAGCCGACAGTGCCGCGGGTGAGCGTGCGCGTGATCGTGAGAAGGTCGAGACGTGAACGCAGCAGGTCTATCTGTAAACACGAGGGTCGCGTGAGGTCACGTGAGGTCATGAGAGGTCGCGTGAGGTCACGTAAGGTCATGAGAGGTCGTGTGAGAGCCGACGGTGCCACGGGTGAGCGTGCGCGTGATCGTGAGCAGGTCTATCTGTAAACACAAGGGTCGCGTGAGGTCGCGTGAGGTCGAGTGAGGTCACGTAAGGTCATGAGAGGTCGCGTGAGAGCCGACAGTGCCGCGGCTGAGCGTGCGCGTGATCGTGAGCAGGTCGAAACACGAACGCAGGTCTATCTGTAAACACAAGGGTCGCGTGAGGTCGCGTGTGGTCGCGTGAAGTCGTTGGGGTCGTTTAAGGTCATTAGAGTTAGATCAGGAAGGGTAACATGACATTCGTCTTCGTGTAATATTACTAGCGTCGAGTGACGTCATTAAGGTTAGGTGACATTGTTATGGTCATGTGACATCATTAGGGTTACATCGCATCATTATGGTCGAATGACATCATTAGGATAGCGCGTCATCGTGCGATCACGGTTTACGACTGTCAACAGCAAGTACCTTGTTCAGAATCAGGATGGATTTCTTGTGCGGGTGGAGATGCAGGAGTCTGAGAACGCGGAAGTCGAGTGCACAGCGCGAGAGACTGTTCGTCACGTCCACCATCACCGCAACTATCCGCGAAAAACACATAAAATCAATTATTTCCACCTTATTTTCACTAAACCTTTTCACTAACGCAGCAGTGATCAATGATTTGCACCCACTAACGCAGCAACGATGACAATTTTAGCGTTACAATGGTGATTCGCGGCGAAATTCTTCTTGTGATGGAGGTATCCAGAGATGCCAACACATATTTGAAGCAATCTGTAGTTTCTGGCCATTAGTAGTTCGAGGGTCACGCATGCCCCCCGAAAAATTGTTTGATTCTGAGATGCAATTTCCTGCATTCTGAGGATCAAAAATGACATTAAATTGACAAAAAAAAGATATTTTTTCGATCACAGTAAAATTCGTAGTTTGATACAAACTGGTCGTAGTGGTGCAAAAGGAATCGAAATTCGTATAAAATACGGATAAATCGTAGTGGTTGGCATCTCTGAGGTATCGCTTCTGATTGCTGGCTCTGATTGATAGCGTGCTCCTTGTGTGGTGCCTTCCTCGGCTACCGATTCAAACATGCCACGGTTCGAAATTACAAAGGGCAGCAAGCTGCAGTGATGCTCAGCTGTATGTATAGGTGGCGCCGGTGATAGTGAACGGAGTCGGTAGCCATGGCGACGGAAGCGATTGACGAAGAGTTGTTACGCGTGAGAATTTATTCGCTGTTGTAGTAAATACGTGCTCACGGGGTTTGCAATTAAGAGGCAGCGAGCAGCAGTTTTGCTGGATACAACGGTCAGGTTGCTGCCTGCTCTTAACATCAACAGCAAATACTTGCTGCCGAGAAACTCCTAATAAACCATAGTAGCAGTGCCAACGATTCTGCCCCGGTGAGTAAATTTGCTGCCTGCCTTTTTTTGAAAATATTTGCTTTGGCCAAAAAAGTTCAGTTCTAACCCCGACTCATATATTCTTACTTTGGTCAGCTTCTTCTAAAGATCTCTCTGGATCCAAAATCAGTGACGTTTCCAAATGATGTCTGAAGTAGAGAACAAAAGACAGACGTTTTAATATACAACTATGTAGATATTAGGGCTGTAACGATCCACCGAAATCGAATCGGATCGCGATTCTCTTCCCTCGATCCGATCCTCGATATTTTTCCCCGTATTTTCGATTCCACTTCGATACCACTTTTTTCCTCCAATAGATGGCGGCACTAAGCTATATACTGTGGAGTGTTACTCACCAATGTTACTCAGCAGCTGTGCAGTGTATATATACTCTCTAGACTTTCTAGTCTATTCACCATTTAGTATTCATTGGCAATTTCTAATAATTTATTATTGCAAAATAATGAAAATATAAAAAATAAGATAACATTTCAATATTTTGGGAATCGAATCGAAGGAATCGAATCGAGAGGTTAATATCGAGAATCGGATCGAATCGAGAGGCTTGTGTATCGTTACAGCCCTAGTAGATATATCTATGTAAGTGACTTTATCTATCTATATAATATGACCTCGTTACAGGTTAAAATGTATTCGGAATATAGAAGGCTAAATATACAACTATATAATTATATACATCCATGTGACGTTATCTGTCTAGATATAAAAGCTTCAGGATTGAAGCACTAATCACAGCCAAAAATAACCTCGTTGCGCCATCTACTGGAAGAAATAATTAATAACTTGTGCTGTTACATTAATGTTGGTGTGGTGTCTTTGTGTGTCTATACTGGGAATGATTGACCTACTTTTTGCCGTGGTGTTTGCTGATTAAGCCAGGTGTGTCCAATATTCTCTGGAAAAAATGGCACAAACATAAAGACATGAAATAAACACGCAATAATTATGAAGACAATAAATAATGATTGAGAAAAAAGACTATTTAACCAAAGTCAACTGATGATTACTGTCACAGGTTCACATGCATATTAAATAAAAATGTGAAGTGAAGCAAAAATCAAAATAATGCAAAATACAAACAATATTAGAAAGTCTAATAAAATACTGAAATTATTATAATATCGGTAATCTTACTATCTGTGTATTTCCTTCAACGATCAATGCTAGAGTCTTTCTTCTTGTCGTGTGAACTCGCTTCGAGACTGAGCAAATCTGCAGAATCAGGGAAAAATTAATCAACTCAAATGCGCTCTCCCTCTCTCTCTCTCTCTCACACACACACACACACACATGCATGCACACACGCATGCACGCACGCACACACACGCATACACGCACATACACATACACCATGCACCGACTCGTGAAAATTACGATCGTTACACGACAAAGAAACGCTTTAATCCGTCTGCCCAAAACTTTTAAACTCAATTTGTTCTGCGGTTTTCTCCGTCGTTGTCATTCTTCCTAAAACTGTCGTCGCCACAACGATAAACAAAATCCGAGATAACCCCGGAATTCCAACGGATCGATGAACAACGGAGCATGACGAACACCACCGATCGCACATCCGAGGAACGGATCGCGCGGCAGAACATGCGGGAACGGAGGAACTCATGCGCCAGCCGACAAGTTTGTTAAGGAACGGAGGAACTTACGCGCCATCCGACGAGTTTGTTCGTGAGGGTCGACTTTCCCGTGTTCGGCGTGCCTATGATGGCGACGGAGAGCATGTGCGGGTCGTCCGGCTGCGTCGGCTGCCGCCTCATCATAGCCAGCTGCTCATCTGCAACGACAACAATGTCCACGATCCTCGTAACGCGCTACGGCACTAACTAACCATGGCACTCTCGTGCCTCCAAGCAGATTTAGCGTGTACTAAGGGTCGGGAGTGTTTTCCCGCCATTTTTACCGAATGCGGTTCCCATGGCGCTGCTCTGTGATTGGTCAATTTTCTTCAGCGCTCGCCGAGCGGGTCAGATGGCCACGCACACTATCTGAGTCGCGTCATAAGCCCTCGCACACTATATGCTCCAGATTCAAAATTCGAATCGGGCCAAAATGACCTCCCGAGCCAAACTTAAGCCTCCCGATCCAGACGTAAGCCTCCCGACCGCGCTTGGGTCTGATAGTGTGCGGCTAGCATTAGGTTCGGCGCACACGTAAGTAATTTTACTCAAGTAAAATGATGCATGCGTCAAAATACTCACGCGAAATATTGTCAGCGTCCCCCGCACACGTGAGTAAAATTACTCAAGGTATAAGTGGTAATGCAGATCACGTGACTGTGCGCAGCCAATACTGGGCGCAGCCGTCTTTAAAATGATTTAAACGCATGCGCCTACCAGTGTCGAGTAAATTTACGCAGCTAGCGCGCACACGTTGAGTATTTTGACGCGCGAGTCAAATATTATCAAACATGTTTGATATCGAGTTTCTTGATGCATGCGTCAGAAAACCCAAGTAAAATCCAGCGCACACATGAGTATTTTGACGCATGCATAATTTTACTGAGTAAAATTACTCACGTGTGGGCCGGACTTTACATGGTTACTTAGGTCGCTTAGAGGGGGGAATGGGGAATTCTAGCAGCACTTTTAATTCTTAGCACACTATCACCTATTTTCATGTGCTGTGTCATTGTGTTAAAGTCACTTAGGGAGTTGTTCTAGTTGCACTTTATTTCTTAGCACACTGTCATCTTAACATCTATTTTCATGTGCTGTTTCATTGTGTTAGAGTCACTTAGGGAGTTGTTCTAGTTGCATTTATGTTCTTAGCACACTGTCATCTTAACATCTATTTTCATGTGCTGTGTCATTGTGTTAAAGTCACTTAGGGAGTTGTTCTAGATGCACTTGAATTCTTAGTACACTGTCATCTTAACATCTATTTTCATGTGCTGTTTCATTGTGTTAGAGTCACTTAGGGAGTTGTTCTAGTTGCATTTATGTTCTTAGCACACTGTCATCTTAACATCTATTTTCATGTGCTGTTTCATTGTGTTAGAGTCACTTAGGGAGTTGTTCTAGTTGCATTTATGTTCTTAGCACAGGATCATCTTCTATGTCACTATGGTCACGTATGCCCTGTCGATGTGTTAAGGTCGCTTAGCTGCACTGATGTGTGCAACACCGGCAGATCGAATCACAGGATAAAAACACGACTGTGATATATCTGCTCGAAGAAGCGAAAAGAACATCGTGTGATTTTTACGTGATTTAATTTAATTTTTCAGTGATCACGTTAATCGTGAAACGATGCCTTTCGTCTAACCGGATGATGCGGCGAATACCGGTACCAGAGGCAGAGGTGGAACGATCGAGTAATTTCCACCAGAGCCGATTGTTTCGTACCTGCTGTTCTCCCAACAGATCGCTTCACGGGTTTTGATACTCCCTCGTTGCTCGAATCTTTTCTCGTCGACGACGTCGACATACAACCTCGTAATCGTAGTGTCAGTACGCTGCATCCGCGCACTGCAAGTGCAACGACAATTTACCACCTTTGAGTTTGAGTCAATTCACACCTGCTTTTGAGTTGAAGTACAACACAGATTTCAAAATAATAAGAATTCACGAACAAGTTACTCGACAATATAAATCGTGTTTCTGGTGTATGTGCACATTTCGCGTCGATAAGTCTATTGACATTAAACTTTATGTTATTTACAAAAGCATACCTTTACCAAATGCGAAGTTTCCTATACTTCTCAAAAGCATCGTAACATTGATGGGGGCTGCCATTTTTACAATGCGTCATGGGAGAGTGTCGTACGAAGTAGATGATGCCTCATGAACTAATATCATAAATTAACTATGATTATTTATCTGGTGTGTTTGAAAGTAATTTGACGTAATATTTACACAAATAAAGAAATAATATTTTACTGAGCTCTAAATAATACATTGATGTCGTTAAGAATTTATGTTTTTAAACTATCTGTCGAAGGCATTCGTGAGCATTTTGTATTGCTACATCCCACAGGTACATTGTTTACGTACGCAACAAGGAAAGTTACAACTTACAGCAAAGCACAGGTGTTTGAAGTATACTGTATTATTGAAGTTTTTGAAGTTGTTATATTCTCTGCTAAACTTCCTGCTGGTAAGGATTGGACTACTCTTGTTGGGTTACATTATTGTATCTAGGGTTACCGAATAATTCTGTCCCAGATAACCTTTTTTTATATTTTGCCGCTTTTGGTGAGGGTTATTGCTATTGCTAGCCTATTGCTAGCTCCAAGAAACGGTATCGCTAGGGTTAGGATGTAGACCCAATACCCAGAAGGATAAGGGTTACAGAAGTCTCCCTAGTCCCATTTCTGGCGGAGGAAGCCCGGTGAATACACTCGGCGAGGCCGGCTTGCGGTGCGTTTCAGATACTAGAAACTTCCAAACTGGGTTATTCCAACACGACACCTTCTCGCGCTATTCGGGACACTTACAAGTTACATGTATTGGCAATACTCTGTATTAAGACAATAGTAACCTGTTGACAAAAATTCGAAGTGACTGAGCGGCAATGATATCTGAGCGCCTCATGTTCTGTTTGACGCTGTGGACGTAAACGCATTTCCAATGCGGCATAGCGATCGCAAACCTCAGCGCACCTCGCGATTGGTCGTGAACGCTCCGCTCTTACAAACCGGAAGTACGATCCAGCAGGTCAAACAGAATGGCTCAGATTATATATTCGCGCGCTCGTCGCACCACTTTCGAATTATTTGTACACACATGGTTATACTAGTTTAGAATACGAGAGGTACTACTGCAGATACTCATAGTAAGTCCGCACGAATCAGCGGAGAAGGTTCCGTGTTGAGATAAATAGAACCCAAGTTTTTGGAAGTTTCTCAGTATCTGAAGAACTCGCACTCAGCGAATACGTGCGGCCCGAGTGATACCACTCGCGCCATTCCTCCGCAGAACAATGGATAGGGAACTTGTAACCCTATCCTCTTGGGATTTGGGTTACCATTTATTGGTATCTATTGGCAGTAATGGGCATGCGTATTGGCAGTATTGTTAACTGACAATGATTAGGGCGTCAATCTGACAGTAGTACCGCATCGTCCATTAATCGCTGACCGTAAGAATCGCATGAGGCGTGCGTACCGTCCCCGGGTGTCAGTCTTCCGTGTGTCAACAGTTGGCACAAATCTTACCGCTTGACATATGGTCACCAATATTCGAGGACGTGGGGGGGGGGGGGTAATTCCGACAAAGCGGAGTTGGATGTTCGAAGCTGGGGGTCAAAGGTCAAGAGGATGTATAAAAGAAAGGGGAACATTCCCTTCCTTAACTTAAGATGTAGGGTATAAGGGAGCAAATCGGCAGAATGCGGCACAGAAATATAAATGGCGTCGACCTAGGCGCGTGATAGTCGGCTGTATAGCATCATGGTAGAAAAGCCATGCACTGCTGTCCGAAATTGGAGGTCACAGGTCAAACAGGTCAAATGGGGCACAGGGCAATTTTAGAGCACTGTCTGAGGACATGGTCTGAACGGAGCGATGAAAAACTTTTCTTTTTCAAGGCGTGACCTACCTCATTTTTATGGCTTTAATGTCGAGCATAGGACCATGAAATGGTGCTTTCGCACTGACAGCCGTGCGAAGAGTGAAGTGTCTGATAAAGCCTTTTGACGCTCTCAAGAGGAGGGTTTAAACATGGTTTGTTTGACGTGTTAACAAAAAAGGACTTCGAACGTGCTTTTGCTATTACGAAGCCCCCTTCACCCCCTCCGCCCCACCCTCCCCCACCCTCCACCTCTAACCGCGCCCGCGGCCCGCTGCCCAATGATTTGGAGGCCCGATCACCTAACCACCACCACTACGCTCGCGCTCGACGCATATCCATGATAACGTTAATATAAGGAAGTCATTAAAGTTACACAGCTATATCTTTATTACTGTACTACCGGTATAGCAAAGCCTATCAACGCGGTGGCGGGAGGGCGCACTTGATTCGGTTGCCAGTGAGTTTATCAGAAGAATAGCCGGCTACAGTACACGTCAGTTGAGCGCTGTCGCTCTGCGGCACTTGTTACTATTAGTATTACTAATACTATTACTATTAGGCTACTCTGAGCATTATTTATACCCCAGTATACCGCATCCAAAATATAAAACGTTATCTGGGACAGAATTATTTGGTCTAGCGTTACCCTAGCTTCTAGACTTAGCACTACCTCTAGCCTCTAGGCCTACTGACTGTGTTTACGTTGAGTGTTATCTATTGCCATGGTTAGTGTCTTTAGTCTATTACTAGTAGTAGTAGTAGTATTAGTATTACTTGGTCCTTGTCCTTGACTGTAGTTTTTAGGCAGTCGTCACACAATACGACCGGTTGGTAACCCCATTCTTGTCTAGGTGGCACACAATTTTAATTTGTCACAGACGATGGCGTTTTATTTTTGGCAACGTCCAACGATAGCAAATTTACCTTCCTATGGGCACCCATGCAGGTTAAGATATAATTTGCGGGAACAATTCCAGCCCGGTCTGAGATTACCCCAGTCTGAATTCACCCTCATTTTGCCAGACTCTAATCTCAGACTGTGACAGTCTCATTTATCCAGCGCTACTGCGCATGCGTCACGCATGTGCACGACGTGCTGGGGGTAATTTCAGACCGGTGCAATCTCAGACCGTGACACCGGGACAATGGCAACAGCCATTGTTTTCTATGTTGTTCGTCCCATCACTTGTAATAGTTTGCATTGTAGCGCCGTTGGCTGCGAGGGCGGTGCATGTAACTTGGCATGGTGAGCAGAACCGGAAGGAGAGAGACCCCATGCATGAAAATGTTGAAATCCGAGGCAGAGAGAGACAGAGTTATACAAAAGTTTCCACAGGTGAGCATATTATGTAATTATAACATCATTTTATATTATTCCATTGTATATAGTGGAATAGAAACTCGGCTATATATTATACATTGTTACAGTTGTAGACCATGGAGATTGGGATTAGTGACTATGTATATGTTAGGGATGGAAATACACAGTCTATAGCTGCGTTCACACGAGATTCACGGCCTTGCTGGTTCTGTACTTATCTGGTGCTGAATTCGGCTGAAATACCGTGCTAACATAACCCGGAGCGTTCACACGAGAATCGAGGCTTAGCTGGCTGGGTATAATATAGACTGGTACCCTGTCGACAGTTCCACACGCTACACTAACGTCGTGTAGTGAACGGATACCAGTCTAATGAGCGCACTACAGTAATAGGCCTCGAATTGCGTTCACACAACAGACAATACGCGGCCAGCGTGGTGCCGAATGTTTCAGCGCGGAATGTGATTCCGCGCCGAATAAGCCGCGTATTTCAGTACGGTACTGAATAAGCCGCGTATAAGTCTTGAATATTTTTAGCGTGTGAACACTCAGTACGAAACTGAAATCCTCATGTGAACGCAGCTTATAGTCTGAACATTCATTTTGTGACCTCATTAGAAACATGATTTTTTTCTCGATGAAAACGTACGGTTTTCTGTACACGTCCTCATATTTGCAATAAATATTTAATAACAGTGATAACAGAATACAGTTTGATAGGGAATGTTGTTATTCTTTTTGAGGCATTCCACCCTGGGGCGACACCTTACGCTACAAAGACCAACTTTGACCCACAAGTCAGGAGTTGTTGTTCCTCAAGTAAATCTGACAGGTACCGTACGATGCGCGTAGTAACATCTTACGCTATATATATACAAGTATAATGGGATCTGCATACGATGAAATGTATAGCTCAATGTATTTTAAAATTGAAGTTATCATAACCATCGTCAACAGAGTATTACTTGTCATCGTCATGTCATGTCATCATCATCGTCGTCGTCGTCGTCATCATCATCATCATCAACAACATCATCATCATCATCGTCATCATCATTAAAGTATGAAAGTCACTATACTAAATGGCTTCAAATATAAACCGCATATTTGTGTTTTACTTTTCAAAAGACCTGTAATGATATCTTTCATTAGAACGTTTCAGTTTCTGTTGTGGAAAACATGTTTCTTAGTGTAAAACTTCCCTCCATATTTATTTCAGGTTAAAGATATGTAAAGCAGTAGTTGTGGGTGATGTTGCTGTAGGAAAGACATGTCTAGTCAATAGGTAAGTCGTACATTTATCACAATATGCAAGGTGTTAACGTGAAAAATGCGTCGAGTGAATAAAAAAAATGTGCCAAGTCATTAAACTAGAGGCATAGCACGTTTTTAACGTTTTCCTGTATTGCGGCTCCATCTGTGAGCAAAAATGTGTGAAAAAATTGTAATTTGCATTAATAGCAAAATATTGCAGTGTTTGAGTCTTGTTGTTACTAGAAGTAAAAGGTCAATAACGTGGTTTGTATATAATGCAGCTCACAGCTCATGTCGTGTTGTAGATGTGATGAAGGTTAAGTTTGTTTTTGCGTGTTACTATGTAGGTTTTGCCACAACCTCTTTGACAGAGACTACAAAGCCACTATAGGCGTCGACTTTGAAGTTGAAAGATTCGACATACTGAACGTGGCGTTTAATCTACAAGTGTGAGTGCTTGCACTGTGTGTGCGTGCGTGCGTGCATGTGTGTCAGTGGGCAACAATAGAGATTTCGAAACTCACTGTTGTTTTATGACAAATGTCAATGCGTGATTATAGAAATTTGTAGGTATACAGGGGTCGAAATTAGCGGGATAGTAGATTCTTGTGTTGGATACCAGATTTCAATGATTGGTATCCCGCCGGGATAGTAAAAAAAAATCGTAAAAATCGGGATAGTGGTTGAGTTATCAACTTTATACGGCAGCGCATCTGAGCGAGTGCAAGTAGAGGAGTGCGCGCGATTTGATCATAAATGTGATGTGTATACATTGTATCAAGCGAACCAGACACTGCGTCTAGACAATACGTCTGCAGTGTACTTGTCTGTGCATATCTGTGAATCAGTTTTCATGTTTTTATATAATAATTACATTACATATTAATAATTTTCAAATGCTATTATTGCATATTT